>NC_142098.1:2645000-2897500 GCF_054644295.1 Miniopterus natalensis
CCTCTGGTTTAGACTTTTCTAATGTAGGTGTGCTAGTTCCCAAGGACTGGCGAGACCGTATGCTCCAGAAGGAACTTCCCTGGAGTTCAACTCATTTAAAAATCATTTAAAAATCAATATTTTGCCCCATTTTCCTGGTTTCAGCTCCCCTTTCAGTTCCCAACTCTCAACTTCGACTCTGTCCTGAAATTGTTCTGAATCGTTTATTATGTATCTTTCCATGAATAATGTTTCCTCATTTGAAGTAAAGACCAGCTAAGCAAATACTGGATGATTTGCTTTGCAAAGTTTTTGGCTTCATAAGCTTTTCCAGTTTTTCAGGAAATAAAAGAAACCCTACCCACTAAAGCAGAGGACTCTAAACCAGCTTATGATGTAGGAAAACACATTTGCATTGTTTATTTCTTGCTTTTAAGTGACCAAAAATTATTTACAAGATACCATTCAGTAAATGTTCATTGAAAACAACAACAACAAAGCAGTGGGTACACTAAGAGCATTATTTAGTAAGTCATGCCCTGGAATGACTTAGAAAAATTGATTCCATTATAGTACTTTTAAAAGTTGGCATGTGGAAATTTTAAATCAGGGGCAAGCATCTTTGAGAAAACAGAGTGGTGGAATGAAGCAAAATGCATGATTTTCCTATTCTCTGAGAAACCACTTTGTTTTCCTCTTTCCGGATGCCAGGACTCATTAAAAAAAAGCAAGAAAGCATTTCTTTCCCTTTCAAACCTCCTTTCTGGTTTGGGTCAGTTCTGAAGATTTTCATAAGAAGCCCCCTTCATTTGGTTGTGAAATCACCGCACGTGCTTGCTGAGTGTGACTGGTGGTCCTGCGAACCGGCTGGGCTCCTCGGTTGCCCTGCACCCCAGTGGCTGACCATACCTGGAATTTGGGCTCCGTGTTTTCTCCCTGTGCTGAGGACTCACACATTCTCACTTTGCGAAATCACATTATTCTAATGAGAATGCAAATGAAAGGAAAGCTGTGGGAAATGGCTCTAGATGAGTTGCTTGTCAAAAATGTTTTACTGGGGAGGGGTGTTGCGAAGGGGCGGGTGAGCCAAGCTTTCTCGTGCGCCGAGTGGCTTTTTCTGGGGGACTCTCGTTGGGTGGCACATGGCCAAGTCTGAAGGAAGCACATCTTCATTGATGTGCCTATTGTTACTGGTTCTTATTCATGGTATTTAAACAACTCATGCAGGTTTTGACAGCTTTTCCCTTTTCCTATTTACATAAGACTTTTTATTTTGGTAAAATTTCTGAAGATCAGTGGTCCCTGGCACTGGGGGATAGAAGTGGGGTCAAGGCAGGCTTGGGTGTGGCATTGACTGAACCCCTCAGAGGCTGAGGCCCAGGAAAATGTGCTAAAGACATTTGTCATTGAGACACAAGAGAGCTGTGGCCCTTGGTTAGCGTGTTGGGCAAATAAACCATTCTTTAGGGAGAAGTGGATACAGGGGGCGGGACTGAGGGGGGTTTGCCTCGGCGCCTGTGCACAAGTAACTGTTACGTCCACAAGTGATACCATGCTCTGTGTGGCCTGGGGCTTTTATTTTCTATGCAGTGGGTGAGAAGGCCAGTGCTCTGTCCCCATCACTGAGGGCTGGTTGTTACGGTCGCCCGAGGCCTGGTTATTACTGTTCTTGCAGTGGTTTACCTGGATTCTCGGCGCTCAGGCAGACAGCTGGGCACGCTCCATGCAGCCCTTTTAGAAATGGTGTCTTTTCAGGGTGGACCAAAGTGATTCAGTTCCCTCTGTGAACACAGAACCTGTCAGACATATAACAGGATAGGTTAAAAAAAAAAGTTTAGCATGGCTCAAAATAAAATAATAGTACTGTGAGTGCTGCAGAGAATACCCCTGGGGTAGGAAGGGGGTGGTGGATTTGGAGACTGGCCTTTCAATCAGTCTGGCCTCAGGGGCAGGTGAGGGACTCAGGTCTACTCTGGACATTTTCACTGAGGGACAGTTTATGCATGTTCTCATAAGATGCTAATTTTCCGTAGCATGCCATTAGATAGCGACACTTTTTTTTTTTTTTTTTTTTTTTTTAGGGAAAGATGTTATCTTTATGGAGTTGACTTATTTGCAAACTTAACATAAGCTTTCAAACCCACAGAAAATATGGCAGTGTATTTATATTTAAAATAGATTTTTAAAAATCGAGTGAGTTACTGGGAATTTACTTACAGCCCAATAATACTGGTATAAAAATAATTTATGCTCCTGTTTTAATGAAAAGCAAATCATTTTTGTAAAGTGACATGAGCTCAGTCTAGTGGTTGAAACATGCAGTGGAGTGAAGACACTTTTACTTTCTTCTGGGTTTGGGCATGGACCGGCTTCCCAGTGGGGGCAGGCTCTTCACTCTCCCTGAACAGCTCTTTGCAATCCTTATAGATGACACCAGATCCACACATGCATAGTCACCAACCATTTGGTTAGCATCCTATGTGGCAAAGTCCTAAGCCCTGGTCTGAGATGTTGACAGTTGATGTCATAGATAGGGAGACCACTTCATGTTAGAACGGCTGGCACCTGGGCCAGGAACAGGGTGTAGGGTTTTCCGTTTTACCACAAAAGTTGGGAGGGAGAAGAACAGCATATTATGTTTGAAGGGTCTGCTCTTGATTCCCTGGGCCACTGGAAGATGTCCAATGCCCATAGACACAACCATAACTCTTTTCACCAAGGCTGGCCTATGTCTCAGATTCAAGAGGAGGGAGGAAATAACAAAGGGGAGGGATATGGGTAGCAACAATGGACACAGGAGATCCTGCAGCCCGCAGCCACCCTTGCTCCATATTCCCTCATTGAACACGTGGCTGTTGAACTCCTACTGTGTGCTTGGTTTGGAGGTGAGCCAGGTATGTGTGGGCTAGAGCAGCAGGGAAGTCTCCATGGCTAAGGGGGAGCATTGAATCTCTAAAGCATTGCTGCATATTCTTTGGGGACACAAAGGAAGTGCAAGGAGTTCTTTCTGTTTTTCAGGGATCACAGCCATGTTAGGGACTCAAGGCAAGGCTACAGCCCTGGGCAGTAAGTAACAGCATAGGTGGCTTGTGCTTGAGTCCTGATGTTTATGAAGTAGTTGATAAGGAGATGAGTCAGACCCCACCTATTGTCCTAATCGATCACTTCTTTTGTCAGTGTTAGGACGGATTGGGGTGGTATGGATCACTGCAAAGCACTGGACTTGGAGTTTGAAAACTGGGTTTGAATCCTGAATCATCTGCATACTTATTCTATGGTCTGAACAAAGCTCTTTAGTGGCGCAGTGTCTACAACCAGGATATGCTGAGGTTAAGATGAGACATGAGAACATGCTTTATACACTATAAAGCAGAGTGCATGAGTATAGTGTCTAATCGTGCTCTTCTCACTTGCACAAGTGTCTTTGTAATCCGTACAAAGGAGAGACTGTGTGTCTCCCCAGGACTGAGTATATAGGTGGGCTTCAATAAACAGCATTGGTCTGTCTGTAGGTGGTAGGTAGGTAGATGGATTTATATTGGCTGCTTCCAGAGGTGTCTGAGACCCTCATAACAATAGTGCCTGAAAATGTCACGTAAGGAACAAAAAACCATTTGGTTGGAAAATGAACAGACATACCTATCTCTTCGCTTCCCATAGTGATGAGCATGTATATACCATTCTGGCTTCTGCCAAGATGCAGGAGTGAAGCAGGAGGGCAAGTGCCCTTCCTGGTTTCCCTGCAGGTCACATTCCCACCAGAGTGTTCCTTGTATCATGGCTCTGAAAGTTGTCCCGTTTCCCCCCTCCTCTGTCAAAGGCCACCAAATGTGGCGAATCTGGCATAAAGTTTTCATTAAATCATGCATGTGCCAGATCCCAGAGAGGTCACAGACTAACAGATCAGGGGAATGACAATTCTTGCATGTGAGCCACTTGGGAACTTGAATTCTACTTCCAGAAAATAATTAGAAACGACCAAAAACGTAACTTTGGTCCTCACAGTATGACAGTTAAGAGCATAAGATTTGAATATAGACCTGTCTACATTAGAATTTTTACTCTAGTAAATCTTTGTAACATGGATAAATAGCTTAACTTCTCTGGGCCTCAGTTTTCTTGTTGGTAAAATGTGTATGAATAATATCTCCATAATATCATTGTTACAGACATTTAAGGAGAGTGTATGTAAGTGCTTATTATTATTATTATCAATCGCACCCTAAAATAATTCAGAAATGGGGAAGTGAATATGGGTGGAATAGTCAGGAAAAATGTCATGGCAAAGGAAGAGAAATCGTTGAACACTGAGGTTTCCCACCCGAATTCCAGAGAAGCATAGCACGAGCCTGTCAGAGGGGAAATATCAGAGCCTTGAGTCTGAGGAGGGGCTGAAAGGATTTATTATCTCTCATCTGCTGCCATAGGAGCCAGGAAGACTTTGAAAAGCCTGGAGGGGAACAGATAGAGAAGCCAGGCAGCCTGTCTCTCAAGACATCAGGTTGAAACACTTGGGTGAAGAGGGAAACCAAAGTGATGGGGACATCAGTGACTTGATAGAAACTACAAGTTGGGAGTAGAGGGTTGGGGGTCAGGCTGGGGACTATGTGCACATTCACTCATTCAACAAAAAGATATGAAGCATCTTCCCTGGGCCATGCACTGTTCCATGCCTGGGGATATGGGGAAAAATCCCTTTTGGATCTCACATTCTAGTAGGAAGGCACTGGAGTACAAATAAAATAGTTAATGTAACATGGTGGAAGATTCTAGGTTCTGGGGGAAGGGGCCTATGGAGTGTCAGTGGAAAAAGGGCTGAACAATTTTAAATTTGGTGGTTAAAGAAAGTGATATTTGAGCAGAGAAGTGAAGGAGGCGACTTAGGGAGACAAGAGGGTGAAACAAGAATACAGATGAGAAAGTGATGGTGTGGGTCGCAGTGGCAGCTGCTGTGTTCCTTAGGGCTGCCGAGGGCCAGTGGGGTTTGCTTATGGGCTGGATGTGGGCGAGTGAGAGAGAGAAATATTTGGGGCCGGGAACAGGGGAGGTTGAAGCTGCAGCTGACTGATACGGATGTCTGTGGAGCAGTAGGACGGGTGAGTGAAGAGGGTCAGAACTCAGTTTGGAAGACATTACAGTATGAGTGCCCATTTGACACCTAAGTGGCATGCCAGGTGAGTGGTTGGATATATGATTCTGAAGTTCAAGGGAAAGGTCCTGGCTGGAGTCAAAAATTTGTCGAGTTTATCAGCATATAAATGGAATTCAAACCTATGAAACTAGATATACTCATAATGGTGTGAATAGATAGATATAAAAAGAGGTCCAAAGTCTTAACTTCGAAGCACCATCTCCACTGAGGTTGAGGAGACAAAGAGGATTTACCAGCGGAGCCTGAAAAGTTGTAGCCAGTGAATAGAAGGGAAACTAAGAAAGTGCTATGAAAGCCAGATGAAGGCAGTTTCCCAAGGAATAGGGATACTCAGTTGCTTCAGATGTGGCAGGTTTGTCAAACAAGCGTGGACTGAGAATTTACCATTGGATTTGTCAGCATGGAGGCCACTGCTGACCTTGACTCTGCCTCCATGTGCGCACTGAGAGTGTTCTGTTGGGTCAGGTGTAAAATACCTGAGTACTGGTCCCAGGTTTGCCACGTTCTTTTCTGTCCGACTTTGGGAAAGTTAGTCTGTCTGAATCTTGCTTGCTTTTCTGTCATGTGTAAATGTGAGATGATATTAAAAACTATTCATCCCAACTGAAGTTTTTATGAGTTGGGCTCAGTCTACCTGTTAAGTTATAGTAATCAGGTTGACTAATACAGATTTGAATAACCTATGGGAAGCTTACTATCCCCACTAAGATATCTGGAGAAAGTGTAGTTTTGTTTTTATAACTTTGTCTAGCTCTACCTTTCTGTAGGATTCCATGCTGTGACCTGTAGTTGTTGTCTTCTGGTGTTAACTGAAATGTAGAGCTCAGTCTCTTTTTTTAATTGCTGTTTCCATGAAAAAACTTACATATCAGCACAAAACAGAATAAAATATAAACATAAAAAGAGAGGTAGAGGACATTTACATCATAATAATGCAAAACAGCTTGAAGTTTTTGTGAATTACTCTTGCTCTTAGACCTCCAGCCACTTTGTCTGACTGGGCCATCTTCTCTGTTATTTGCTCTGCTCTTTCAGGAGGAAAACCCCTCTGTGCTCAGCTAGGGTTTGCTGTAACAAGACGTAACTCCAAAACATCAGGGATTAGCTCAACAGAAGTTACCACACGTGCAGTTCCACTGCAGATCTGCAGGATGACTGTCCTCTAGGGGCAACTCAGCAATTCAGGCTTTGCCTTCTCAGCATGGAGTCTCCCTGGTTCTTGTGAAGGGAGAGCAGCCCTGCAAACAAACCCTGTGCCCCGAAATGTCCATGTTACTTCTGCTCCCAACCCGTTGGCCTTCACAAGCCATGAGGCCTGTTCAATTACAAGGGGGCTAGGAAGTGTAGGGGACATACAGACTGTTGGTCAGGTGTGACTGTTCCTTTAAAATCCTTCCATTTCCATATGCAGAACAAATAATTGCCCCCCATTTAGTTTTCAAAGGCCTTCCACAACATCCTTCTCTTACTTCTGGCCTCTGTTTGGGTTGGGGGAGAAGGCGTAAGACCAGAGTGGACTTGTTCCTAAGGTAAGTCATGCTGACCAAATGGGCTGTGAGTGCCCCATGTAGACTGTAAGCAACAGTCATAGAAAGCATTTCCGCAGCACCCGTCAGTGCCAAGGGCTTCACGTGTGTTGGTGTAATCAGTTCTCACAACCCAAGAGCCAGGCACCATCACTAACTCCATGTTGCAAATCAGCAAACTAAAGTGTGGAGAAGTTAAGTTGCCCAAGGCCTTCCTGGTAATGAAGAGTCAAAGCTGGGAGGTAAGTACAGGCTGTCTGACTCCAGAGCCCCTGCTTGACCACTGGGGTAGATTGTTTCTCTGTAGGGCGAAGCCCTACACTAACGTGCCTCTCACTGTCCCCAGCGGAGCCTGTGCAGCCCAGGGCTGAGAGTGGAAGCGCCGGACTGTAGGCGGAAGACCCTGCGGAATGAGCGCTACTAAGGAGGCTGTTTGCTGTTTTGCTTTTGTGGGGAGTGGTGTGGCTGCAGAGAAAGGAGTGATCAACACTGTGAATGTTTCTGTCTGCTTCTCTGCCTCTGGCATATGGAGAATCGTACTTACCCTTGAAGTCAGTGATTCATTCTGGCCAATAAAATGGCGTGTCGGCTCTGGGGACAGCACTTGCGAGCTTGCGCTTGCTTCCTCGGTGACTGGGAAACATGCAGCGCACCGCGCGGGAGGACACCTGTCTCAGAGGCTCCCTGGGCCCACGGTGGCCTTGCAAGAGCAAGAAACAAAAAATCTTAAGCTTCTGAGATGTTGAGCTTTTACATTACTGAAGCTGTTGTCTTCTGGGGTTACCTGACATGTAGAGCTCTGAGCGATACAGGTGGTATTTTGAAATGTGAATCCCGGTGACTTGGGTTGGATGAAAGAAGGGAGCGCAGAGTGAGGGCTTGTGCTACTTAGTCTATCCCCTTTGTCGGCATTAGAAACATAACTGACTTTGAACCCCTTTCCTGTTTTACCTTGGCAGCTGGGTTCAGTTCCTCTGAGTCCCAGAGTTGGGCTGTACTCAGGAGCTGGAGGCTTCTCGGGCAGCGTGAGGGAGCCGTGAGTCCCGCTTGGACGAGTGACTTGGAACTCTTACTGTCTCTCTCCCTCAACTCCTGATAGTTTGCCTCTTGGGAAGGACCAGAGACCATGTGTAAAAGATCATTTCTTGGATTTCTGCCTTGGAGGCAACATTTTCCAGGTAGTTTGTTGGAACTGAAGTTGTCAATAAAATTCATCCATTTCATTTTTTAGAGCTTTTTAGAAGGAAAGTGCAATCCTAGACTCCTTATCTCCCATCCTTTACCAAATCACTCAACAACTGTTTGGCCAGACATGATGACCATTACAAGCAATTTAAGAAAGGTGATTTTAGAACATGTCTAAGGTGGCTTTACTTCCATCTGCATTACTGGGATCAGCTTCAGGGTTTAACTTACAATGTCGGGGGAATTCACAGTCAGAGGGACTCTCTAAGAAGGTTAGTGGTATTTTCATGCAACAGAGGAAACTGAGTCTTTCCTGATGTTCTGATTGTCTCCTAGCTACGCTCACCGAGCCTCTCCCTTTCTCTCCCTTACGTTGCCGATTACTCTCCAGAGTTTGTAACGAATGTGGTTCAAAACATGTTCTAGAAGCCAAACAGTCTCCCCTTCACCCCCTAGAAAAGGCCTTCAGAGGGGATGGGTGGGACTGACTCGCTGGATGATTTCTCAGGTTTCAGTCCTAGTCTTTACTCACAAAGCATTTGCTCTTTTAAAGGAACCAATATGTTTATGTAACTGATGTGAAACAAGCTTGACTCCAAAAAGATTTAGCTTAATATCTGCCTATGCATTGCAGGGCTGGCCATCTGCAGGGTGTGCATTAAAGGCCCTGGTGGTGCACAGCTCGTCACGTATGATACCAGGCACACAAATGTGACGTGATGCCCATGTACTCTTGAGGGTAATTCAGTGTGCCAGCCCGTTCGATGGGCAGAGAGGCTATAAACATAGTTGTCACAAGTGAGAACCAGTGCTGGGTCGAAGGCAAGCTGGAGAAGCAGGCGGCACTGGAACCTGTCTCCAGGCCCTAAAGAAAGTGTTAATTAGTGCGTTACAGAATTCATGGGAGAGCAGCCACCACCAGGCCCAGTGGCTCGCTCTTCACTAACCACGTCTTTCGTCTTTCTCTCGCCCTGACTTCTCCAGCCTCCTTTTCCAGTCAAGGCAAATCCAGGAAGGAGGGAGGCAAATGGAATTATGCTACAGAAGGGAGGCTTTTGGGGGCCTTTGCTAAAAAGAGAAGGCCAACAGGGCACATGGTTGTCTGATGTTTATAGGAATAAGTACACATTTAATCTACATAATCATTAATCTTTCTTTATGTAAAAATGATTAGTAAATAGGGTTTTTAAGCAACTGTTTAGTTTGCACATTGGCATCATAGATTAACTTATTTCTAAAACACTTGATTTTATCACTCTGCCTAATGATTTGTCACATGATTTATTGGGTAATATGATAAATCATGTGCGATTTATTGTTTATCCTATAAAGAGTGCAACAATTCATTAAACAGTGATGAAACCCAGCAGTCGTGTAGGAAAGCCCACCTTGTTGGCTGTTGCATTCAGTGGTGCCAATATTCTTCCAGGAGTGGAGTGGTCCCTTCCTGGGCCCAGGTTTATAGTGTAGGGCAGTTAGACTGTGCTTAAATTAAATAGTTTTAGAAAATAATGGTGTAGTCATAATCTTATACTCTAGCCATATTTATTTTATATCAAAAAATAAAGTCTAAAGCCTGATGGGCGTTATATCCCTGGATTTATTTGTGATAGTAAATGTGGCATTCTTTGTTACGAAGGCATTAAACTTAATGGCAGTGTTTCATAATACTGCATGGCAGCTGTCTTCTCCTCCCCTGGCTTTATTTCAGGCCCAAGCACCTGCTGGAAGGCTCTTTGGGATGTTCCTGGGTATTCTTCAAGCTCAGAGGACATCTTGGGGTATGAGGACTGGTGACAGCCACAGAGCTGAGGACAGAGCCAGCACGAGTCCAAAGCTCAGGTCCTGTCCTCTGACCTTGAACCTCCCCTCAGGGACGTGGAGATCACTCTTAAGAGAAGTTGGTTCACTGTGTGTCAGGACCTGGAGAGCTGACCGTGCCTCTCGCCTGTGCGGAGAGACCGGCATTGCCCAGCTGGTCAGACCCAGCCTCTTGTCCTCTCTTAATTCTTTGCTTTCCTTCCTTTCTGTAGGTGTTTTGTTGGCTCGGCTTCCAGGCTTCCTTCTTTCAGCAAGAGAACATAATCCTGTTTCCTTCGCTCTGAGTGCAGATGACCTCACCAGGTTACCTGTGGCTCCCGTATATGTGTGACTCCTTAAACTCCAACAGTCAGAGTAGGAAATCCTGACGACGTGGATTGTGTAGGCTTGAGCACAGGACCCAAGCAACCAAAGCTGGATTGTGGAAACAGCCAGGAAAGTACGCAATAGAAGTGAGCCTGGGACTGCTGGTGGCCACCTCGTCCTAATAACATAGAGAAAGTGCCCCTGAGAGTGAAGCCTGCACAGGTGAAGACTGGAGAGACCTGACCCTGTGTTAATTAGTATACCACATGGGATTATTAGCACAGAACATTATGTGAGCTCCTGAATCTAGCCCTACCTGAAGCAAGATACCCCCTGGAATTTTCCTGTCCTTGTTTTCTTTTTTGTTCAAGCCAACGTGAGATAGATTTACAATTGTAAAAAAATCTCAGTACACTAGCTCTTCCATAAGCCAGGTCCATATCTTTTCACCAGGAAGCTTCTCATATGGAGAAAGGATAGTTTACCCCCTAGTTTCCTTTCTGCTGGATGAGGGCATTTGCACTGTGGTTTCCTGAGTGTGGGCTTCAGCAGAGGTACCCTGGGGCTCTCATCTGGCCCAGAATAGTCCTATCTTGACCTATTTTATATACTGGGCCTCCTTGTCAAATTTCACTTCAAAAATTGGTTCAGCTATTATAAATGAAAGTTTGTAGCACCTTCTCTAGACTCTAACCCCCTGCAGGGAAGGCACAGCACATTGAAGATTGTATCCAAGCGTGACACATTTTTACATGGCAGGACTAATTTTTTGATTAATTGAAGGAAAATGAAGATAATCTGAGTGTGAATGACAGATGTTGATTAGGTTGTGAAGGCGAAGCAGGCCCTCCACAGAGCTGTTTCTGTGCGGAGGGAGTGTGCCAGATTAAAGGCAGCTGCGCACTCTCCGCGCCCCTCCCACCGAAACCCGGAGTCTGGGAGGCCGAGCTGGTTCGCCTGATCCACAGATCCCAGTGGAAAGGGTGTTCTCCTGTCCATTGCTAGGTCTTTCAGCTCCCACCTGGTCCTGTCGCAGTGCTCACCTGGAGGAGGCCGGCCCCCTGGAAGAAACCCACGCCCTGGGACTGTCGTGCCGCGAGGAAGGCCAGCCCGCGGCGCAGACAGGGAGGCGTGACCAGCTGCCTCGCAGGCGCGAGGTGCAGGCCTCCAGCCCCGCATCGTCCGCCTGGAAGCGCATGAGAGACCCCGAGCAGGAACCGTGCAGCCAGTGACAGGAATGGGAAGACGGTGACATGCTGCTCTGACCGCTTGGGCGCGCTGTGCAGCGACAGACAACCAGGATAGCTTCTCTGTCACAGACGCGCCCCGCAGGTCTCCCGTGTGTCTGGGACTTTGAATCTCATGATCTCCAAAGTTTCTTTTTAACCTTCAACATCCGATGGCCCCACATATTCTTAAAGTTGATAGTTTCTCTTAACATTCTGGCCCAGACGTTGGTCGGGAGTGCCAGGTGCAACAGAAGGGCCCTGGACTGCAAGTGAGGGCACCTGTGCTCTGCCCTCTCTCTGCCAGGAAAGAGCTGGGCGTCCTTGAAGAAGCATTTTTTCTCTCCTCCTGCAGGTCTCAGTTCCTGTGTCTCCTCCCAGGAAAACCCCCTGGACCCTCCCTCTAGCCTGGCTACCGCTTCAGCTGCCCGCTACCCATCACCCCATTTAGTTTTCCCGGTAGCACCTGGTATGACCTTGAATCTGGAATGGCCTTAGTGATTGGCTTGACCAGTTTTCTTTGGTCCCTTAGAGAATGTGAACACGTGACAGCAGAGACTCTGGCCTGAGCTTCTAGAACAGTATCTGGCACAGAGTCCCATGAATACTGGACATTGATAAACATTATTCCAGTGGCTGGGCAGGCTCCACTCCCCAGTTATATTCACTGTAGAGTGACTGTGAAGCTAAATAACATCTGAAGTGCCTTCTGGCCTGGACAGTCCAAGATCTTAAGGTTGGAGGACTATGGATTCGGGACAGGCCAGGGGCAGGATATTAGATAGCAAACAAGGAATCAGAGCATGGGAGTAGTGGTCCCTACCTGAAAACATCTTCTCCTTGGGGAGATGTCAAGAAGACTTCAGGGGCTCCCCCACCTTGCTCGCCTGGCAGTATTTGGGGGTGCCTCTTTGGCCAGTTCCAGGTTCCCCCACCCCTCAGGAGCTTGTAAGTTTTAGAGTGTTTGTGCCACGTCCCTCTTAATACCTAATAAAATAGTATTTGCCAATAGTGTCACCTTGTAATTGCATTTGCTGAACTCACTCTGCCTGTGTGTTTGCTCTTTTTCATTATGTAGCTTCAACCTTTATAACGTTACCAATTGACACCATAATTAGTATAGTTTACTGCAGCACTGATTATGAGGGCCTCCCTGTCAGTCAGCCCGTTTGTTTCCTTTACCTCTAACCTTGGCTGGTTCGCAGGGCACATGGGGCAGGGCTGTGCGTGTGCGAGAGGGGCGCCCCCCTGGCTGACTTGTATTTGACCTCCCAGCTCTTCAGCGGTCACTTCGTTTCCAGCCTTAGGACTTAAAGCTCTTGGCCAGAGATCTGAAAGGAAGAGAAGGCCACTGAGTCCCTGTAAAGGGTCAAGGTCCTGGTGCCACCCCAGACTCTCCTTTGGCAAGGTTCCCAAGCTCTCTTTGGCTCCATTCCCCACCCAGTTCTTCTTCCTGCCCTACCTGCCTCCAGGGGCTTCAAAGAACTAACAGATGTGGAAGAGCTTTTGAAATAAGCGTGCCATATAAATTCAAGGTGTTTGGGAATGGTTTTCTCATAAACCTGCCAACACTATCTTTTTGGAAAAGACAGAAGTCACAAATCCACTCTCATTTTAATTTACCCTGGTATTTCCTTAGCAGATGGTTACAGAGCTGCTGGCCGCGTGTCCTCTGCGCCAGCACCCAGAGGCTAACTCCCTCCTTACAAACCCCAGGCTCTGGCCTCTTCGAAGGAAGGGTCTGACTCGCTGTGATGCCCCCAAAGGTCCTGCACCCTTCTCCTCCCCGAGTTTCTGGTGGTCAGTGTAAGAAGGCCGTGCCCACCCTTTCAGGGTCTGCCACGCTCACCTTCCTGTGGTGCGAGGAGGAACTTCCCTGAGACCCAGGTATTCCTCCACTTCTGCACCTTTTGGGGAGCACACCAGGCACTGCCCAGCCTGCCTTCCACAAGCAGGAAGAACCCCGTCCTTGGGTTCCTGGACCCTGGTTCCATGGAGTGTAAGGCAGGTAGGTCACTGCCATCCTTGCCACTGGCTGTGTGTCTGTCTGCCCGGTACCCAGATGCCCTACACACTGGCCCTAAGTCTGGGCTTGGAGCTGGGGAAGAACCAGGAGTCCAGTGTCAGTTGAGGGTCAAATGTTACTTTTCAATCCAGCTCAAGTAGCCGTAAGTACTAAGCATCTCTCTCTCTCTGCCTCGGCTCTGTTCTCATTCAGCTCAGCCTCAGGGTGGCCTTGACTTTGCAACATGGCTAAAGCTGAAAATACTTAGACCTTTAATTTCACCTGTTTCTCAGGTGATATTCTGGGGACAGTTTCCTTCTGGGGCACTGCCCGCTCCAAGGACAGGACGCGCCCTCCCCCACACAGTGCGCCCTGGCACCCCAGAGCATGGTGCTTCTTGGAGAACGTTCTACCCCCTGCTCAGACCAGCTTTCCCCGGGTCACATCTGCAAGTCCAGCTTTCCAGTTCTGCCCTTGGATGCTGCACAGAGTAGGACGTTTCTCCATTTCTCTAGAATTCTGTTTTTCTTTTTTACCTGTAGTTCTTCTGTCTCCCAGGATACCTGAGGTACAGATTTCAAGGGCCAGCCTTTTATACTTGTCATGGCAATAATTCACATAGGATCTCGTCCTGCCTCCGGAAACACATTCCAGGTTCCAGCCGCCCTTTTCTATTCCTCTGGTGCCTAACACATTGCTGCTTAGATGTTACACAAACTCCTACTGTGCGCCAGCTGTACTGCACATAGCATAGTCTCTGTCCCTTCAGGGACTCGGACTGGCTGAGGAAGGCCGGTTAGAAATCTCACAGGCCTGTAAAGTCCTGTTTTAGCTCTAAGAACGGAGGGTGTGGGGCCTGAGGTGGTCGTGGTGGCATGAGCCAAGTGTCATGGTTCTCCTCACCTGTGTTCGGGCAACGCAGTGGGCTTGCACACGCACCCTTACGCTCTTTCTTCCTGGCCCCCAGCTTGGAACCGGAGCTCCCTCCTCTAAAGGGTCCGGCCGCCTCCCCTAGTACCTTAGCGTGCCTCATGACCTCTCTCCAGGACATCCCAATGCTCAGTTTGGGAGCTTGGCAAGCTGGAGATGTGGAAGTCTTAGCAGGGGTCAAGTCCACCTTCTCAGAGAGATGGAGAGAGTTGTTTAGTACACAGAGGAGATTTAAGCTCCCAGGGATGCACGCATGACGTGGCTCATGCTAGATTACCCTTGCTTAAGGTACTGTGTGATCTAGCTTTCCTGTTTAGCTGCAGAATCCCACGGAGGATAATGCTGGATCCCAAATCCTTTGTCAATGTAATTGAGCATAACATCTTTTCAGGTTTATATTTCAAAAGATGCATATTTCCTCTCAGCCATTTGTTCTTTTTGAGCTATTTAAAACTTTTCGCTTGACCCATTCTGCTGAAGGAATTTGAGTTTTAGGATGATAATTTATGTTTATGCTGAGAATGCGATTTCCTTTCTGCATCCAGAATGATTAATAGACTTCTTTCCGTAAATTAGTGTGGGAGAGAATATAGGTAAATTGCTAACCAAACTGAGAACTTCTCTTTGTACCAATGATTTCTTTTAGCTCTTTCTCCTTCATGTTCCCAAGGTGTACAATTTCACCTGGACCTTGTACCTTCTGGTGTCATAAGAGGTCCATTCCCAGCCTCCCACCTCCTGACAGCCCCCTTTTAAGAACAAGGACCAGCAGACCACACCCATCCCCTGCCAAACCCAGCCTGCCTCCTGTTTTCATATGGCCTGTGAGCAAGAATGGTTTTTAATTTTTTAGATGATTGAAAATGCAAAGAATAATATTTTGTGATGTGAAAATTATATGAAATTCAAATTTCAGCATCCCTAAATAAAGTTTTGTTGGGAACACAGCCACACGCATTTGTTTATGTATTGTATGGTTGACTTCACACTCAATGGCAGTGAGTCACTGCGGCAGAGACCTGATGGCCTGCAAACCCTGCGATATTTACTGTGTGACTCTGCAGGAAAAATGTGCCAGCTCCTGCATTAGAGAAAGAATGCGAGTCTGCTCGTGCCTCAGGTGGGCATTGGGTTTTTGGATGCCTGTCCTGCTGTTAATCGTCTTTTAATAGCTGCACCTGAATTGCCCTCACTCTCAGCCCACATTATTTGGATGGGTTCGACCCTTCCGCTCAGCCTGGCCCCACCCACAGATGGAACACATGACCTGGGCTGGAGCCAGTGGGCTCAGCACCCTCTCCCCAGGGCAGAATAATTGGTTCATCATGGTCACTTGCATCAGCTGAACCAATGAGGTCTGTGTCAGGGCCCTGGGAGAGAACCAGGTGCTCCAGGGTACACGGAGATGGGAGCAGTGCAGGTGTCTTGTGACAATGAGGCACTAAGAAGGGAGTCAGATAAAGGGTAACTTTATTTAAGTCCAGAATCAAACCAGACCTGGTGCCCTTACACTTTGTTTGGTTGAGCCCGTAAATTTTTGCTTAAATCTTTATTTCTGTAGTTAGTGGCTTGTGTTTATGTATGTGTACCTTACAATACAGGCCTGGCTCACAGCAGCCTGTTGGTCCCTGAAGACTGACTGGGAAGTCCACCATGGCCCCAGTGCTACCTTGGGGGACCCCCATCACTAGACCAGAAACCTGCTTTCATTAAAGCCAAGATATGAGTTGATCTCAAAACATCAGGTGGACTTCTCATGCCTTCCCAGGGCGATGGGGACAAAGCTCTGGCCACAGCCTGCTCTGTAGCAGTGAGAGATGTGGAAACTGAGCTGATGGGCCAGGCTGTCGGCACCGCCTGAGTGTCAGCCATTTCTGAGGTGGGGCATGGGCTCTGCCGACTAGAAGAGCAACGGTGGTGGGGTGGAGAGGCCGGGGTGTGTGCCTGGTTTGGTGGCAGCCCTGATACTTCATGGGCTGTAGAATCTTGAGCATATTGCTGAGTCACAATGAAAGTTGGGGTCCTCTTCAGTGAGAGTCACAACACACAGGTCTTCCCGAGGGTGTTGCAGAGAATAATTGAGATCATCCAGGTGAAAGCAGAGTGTGAGCTGCACTTCAATGAATGAACGTACACTGCTGGAGGTTCCGGTACCCAACAAGTGCTGCTCTGTTGGCCAGCAGGGCTTGGGGAAAGGAGGTAGGGCACCAGCTGGGCATCTGCCCTCACAGGCACGGACGGAGGCATGTCTTCTCCCTGAGTAGCTTCATCTCAACATAGATGAAGTAGATGAGGAGGGCACCATCAGCCCTATTTGAGGAAGAAAGAAGCTGAGGTTAGGGTTTTGGGTGGCTTGCCTAAGACCTCACAGCTGGGATGACCCCAGGTCTTCAAACTCTTAGTCCAGGCATTTATGGCAGTGCTCCCTTCAGAAACAAAATCTGGAAGAAGTAAGAGCAGCTTGTGATGGTCCTTCCCATTCTGGACCAGTTGTTAGCAGGACATGCATGTCAGCTGAAATGCTAACCACATGTCCTCTCTGGGCCCCATCTGCCCGCCCAGCCCCGTCTGCATGCCCGCCCACCCACGGTTCCAAGGGAGATGGTGGTCTCTGGCAGGGAGTGGTCAGTGACAACAATGGTGATGTATGTGGGGGGGTGTTTCCTGGGTGCTCTCCATGTTACAGATGACTCTGGGGTTTCACGTATAATTAAATGGGCCCAGAAAACAACATGTGGCTGGTTGCGGTTTAGAAGAATCAGTGCATATGGACTTAATTTCCTCTGCAGCACAAGTGTGTTTAAGCGTAAAGGAAAAGTGCCTGGGATAGATGGATGCAGGGTGTCTGAAGTCTCTGACCCCCTCACTGGGGACTTTCTCTGTGATGACCATGACATAGGATCTACTCTGGGTCCTTGGTAGCTTCAGAGAAGGCCCACCCAGCATTGTGGTATGAACTGATCCCTTCATAACAACATGCTTCTCAGACACTAGGTTGTGGGGTGAGCTCCTCTTGGATCCTTTTGATTCTTCAAAATGGGTCCATTGTGCGTGACTCATGGTAGTACTTTCTGCCCATGTGGAAGAACGTGAAAAACAAGCTGGGTGTCTGAGATGCTCAGCGCTAGGCGGGGGGTGAGGGGGTGGGGGGTGTTCCAGGGTACGTGGATGGAGAGAGGCAGGCATGGCAGGAAGCCTGGCAAGGGGTACGTTGGGCTTAAGGCCGTTGTAAAGAAAATCCTTCCCATCCACTCAGCGTTGATAGGACAAGGAAGGACGACTGAGAGGAGAGATGGTGCGGCAGCTAGGGGAGGCAGCTCTGGGTGAAGCTCTGAAGACGGGCAGCTCCTTTCCTCAAGTTTAATCAAGCCTCCACCCCTGCCAGTCACCAGAACACAGCTCAGCCTTTACGGAGGAAGGCACTGCTGGAAGGAAGAGACGCCGTCAGATGGGTGACCAGATGTCAGTATTCTTAGCCCCGTTCCATGAGCAGGTGCATATGGGCAGCAGGCAAGAAAGTCCCCAGGCAATGAGGAAAGTCCCCAGGCCCTGCCACTGGAGTCAGGACAAGCATTCTGCAGGCAGGAAAGCCCCCAGAGCATGCTTTCGCTGCCCAAAGACCAGTGGGCGAGGGGTGCTCCCGGTGGGCTCCAGCTTCCACTGCAGTGGTCTGTGAGGGGTGAGAACTCTTCATGAAGGTCCCATCAGGAGGGAAGGAGGCACAGGGATGCCCGTGTTCTCTGTTGAGGGGACAAGACGGATGCGAAGGACTGCACCCGTGTGACAACAAAAATTAGTTTACATGGGAACTCATTTTCCACAGCCCCAGGTAGAAAAAGGACCACATCCACTTGTAACAAATGAGCCAAAATTCCCTCTCTGAGTTGTGCTACCTTCACTAAATTCCTGTAACTTCTGTTCTTTAGGAAAAGCTGGTAAGGTGGTATTTGTTTTGGAGGGTTTTGAAATTTGGAGGCAACTAATAGTGAAAGATGAGGAGAAGAAATGTCTTGAATAAAACTGCAGAAGTTTGGAGCAACGGCTGGGACTAAGGCCGGGGCTGGGCTGTCCTGGGGTCAGTGCCTGGAGTGCTCAGTGAGCTCCAGAGCTCAGGAGTGGGCGTTTTCTTACTGGCTGGAAAGGATGGCACTGGTTGTCTCTTTAGATTCACTCTTCTTCCAGTCACTCCAAGAGTGTCTCTTCCTTAGAAATAATCCAGTCGGACTCCTCACTCCCTTCGGCATGACCACCGCCTGCTGTGATGGCCCCTTCAGTCTCAGGAGATGAGATGGCCAGGCCATTACCCTCTGGGCCCGGCCGCTCGCCTGGAGGACTAGGAGAGCGCAGCAGAAAGAAAGGAAAATACCAAGCCCCCCCATTTCTGAGTATTCGGGAAGGGCTGAAGGGCAGAGGTTGAACAGGGAGGCACTGGGAGGAACTGAGCCTCATAGGTGTAGGGGGAGAGAGAATGGAGGGTTTTTTGGGGGAGCAACCCTTCCTTTCCAGCTGTGGCAGTGAGAAAGGAAGAACAGAGAAGGACCAAGAAAATGAAGACACCGGCTGAGTGCTTCCATCTGCAGCTCTGATTGAATTATGGGGAAAGAGGAGGTTTGGGGAAGCTGTTGGCGGATCTCAACCATATTGCGGCAAATGAGGCCCTTTGGCCTTTTGGAAAACCCATGCTTTATTAAAATAAATTAAAAGAGATTGAATCCTTCTGTTCCCTTCTCTCCCCTTTGTCTTTTGAGGCAGGCATACTCTGCTCACCATTGTTTTACCTTCAGATAGCTTGCACTGTGGAGGGGCAAACCTGTAATTACCCTGCCTGCCGAAAATGATGGCTGTCGCTTAAGAGAAAACCTGACTGCTTCCCTTCCACGGGGCCTCTGATTCATGCCAGAGCATCTGTCTGTAATCTCTTCAAGTAGGGCTTGTCTGAGCCATCCCAGTGCTAGCAAAACGACAGGGTTGCTGATGGCCAGATGAGATGCTGGGAGAGGTACAAGTTTGGTTTCTGGGATGCTGGGCTCTCATTTCCACCCAAAGGAGGACTTTTTCGGTGAGAGGCATGGTCCTTGCCACCGCCAGGGAGAGCTCACACCCCAGGTCTATCTACTCCCATGTCTTGAACACAGAGGAGTCTCCCGGTCATCCCCTGGGATCAATGTGCCAGTAATCATTTCATGACTTCGTATGGGAACCATAGGATCAGAGAGAGCTCATCAGTCGAAGCATGTGCAGTTGCTAGGGAAAGAAGCTCAACTCACCCATGCTGGTACAAGGAAGGGAATTTACTGCTTAACTAATTTATTGATTGACAAATGTCCAGAAATGGTGAAGACTCAACACAGGCTTGATTGGGAGGCTCAATCACAGCACTGTGGTCTACCCTCTGCCTTCTATAGATCTGGCTTCATTACATGGTCACAGATGACTTGACTGCCAACAGTTTCCAGGGCAGCTTTCTTTTCCCATCCCCTGATTGGTCCAGCCAAGGTAGGTTCCAGTCATTAAAACAAACCGATGAGGACAGTGGGATATCCCAGTGATCTCAGCCAGTCATGTGTTGCACCCCTGGAGCTGGGAATGGGTTTTATTTCATCAGAATGATAAGGAGGATTATGGAATAATTTAAGGAAAAAAATGGAAAAATGTAGACTCTTGGGAAAGGACATGGAGGAAATGGGTACTAGGAGGGCACAGCCACTACATACTCCAAAGATTCTATCAGAAGTGTCTGTTTTGGTACGTGGTAGGAAAAGGGTTATTGTTCCCCCCTGTAATCTGGGCAACCCTGGATATAGTCATTCTAGAATAATTGGTTCAGAGAAAACCTCAGAAAGCATCTTCACCTCTTTCAAAGTCAATATAGGGCTCTCCAGGAGCCATCACTATGTCACTAGGTCTCCAGGGACTTGGAAGGTATCATCTTATGAAGCATCTTAATACATAATAGGACACCTGTCCCAACATAAGTTTTTATTCTTCCTTGTAACTCCTACTCATAGATTCTGACTCATCTAGGCTTCTCTGTCTCAACTTTTGGTATTCTCTTACCTTGCATGGACCCGTATTCCACTTTCAAGAAATTTATTTCCTTATACTTAATGATAGCATATATCTTCCCCTGGAAAACACCCAGACTTACTGAAAGTTGAGCATCGGTAAGCTTCAGATATTTTCTGCTGTCTCTTCCCCTTAAAACCTACCGGTCCTACATATCACACACTCAGAACTTTGCTGACCCAAGATCAGATGTTGGAGGCTAACCATGGCTTGCTGTGTCATGACAGCTATTAGGGGCATGATGTCATGGAAGTCCTCAGAGCTGTAAATCAGTGCCTTGGATAAAATAGGCTTGCATTTGACCTATGGAGAAAAGAGAATTGGAGGTAAGAAATTCTCCCTGCTATGTAAGCAATACAAATAAGTGGAAGCATATACTGTGTTCATGGATAGGAAGAATTAACATTATTAAAATGTACATTCTACCCAAAGCAATCTACAGATTCAATACTATTCCTCTTAAGATTCCAATGGCATATTTCACAGAACCAGGACAAATATTCCAAAACTTTATATGGAACTACAAAAGACCCTTAATAGCCACAGCAATCTTGAGAAAGAAGGAAAAAAGTTGGAGGAATCACACTACCTGGTATCAAACTATACTATAAGGCCATAGTAATCAAAACTGCATGGAATTGGCATAAAAACAGACATGTACATCGTTGCCAGCACTTGTTTGTTGGTTTACTGATGATAGCCATTCTGGCAGGTGTGAGGTACCTCATTGTCATTTTAATTTGCATCTCTCTGATGATCAATGACGTTGAGCATTTTTTTCGTATGTCTCTTGGCCATTTGTATGTCCTTTTTGGAGAAGCATCTATTCAGGTCTTCTGCCCATATTTTAACTGGATTGTTTGTCTTCCTTTTGTTGAGTTGTATGAGTACTTCATATATTTTGGAAATTAACCCTTTAACAAGTACTGGCAAGGGTGTGGAGAAAAAGGAACCCTAGTACACTGTTGGTGGGAATGCAGACTGGTACAATCACTATGGAAAAGTGTCAAGTTTTCTCAAAAAATTTAAAGTGGACCTATCATTTGACCCAGTGACCCCACTTCTAGGAAGATATCCTAAGAAGCCTGAAACACCAATCAGAAAGAATATGTGCACCCCTGTGTTCATAGTAGAGTTATTTACAATAGCAAAGATCTGGAAACAGCCCAAGTGCCCATCAGCAGATAAATGGATTAAAAAACCTGTGGTACATTTACACAGTGGAATACTATGCAGCTGTTAAAAAAACAAAGAAGGATCTCTTACACTTTGAGACAACATGGAGGGACCTGGAGAGTATTATGCTAAGTGAAATAAGCCAATCTGAGAAAGACAAATATCACATGAGCTCACTTATATGTGGAATCTAATGAACAAAATGAACAGAAGAACAAAAAAGATGTAGAGGCATTGAAGCATGCAACAGAATGAGGTATTTTGGGGCGGGGGGGAGAGAATACCCAAAGAGCTTATATGCATATGTGCATAACCCATGGACACAGACAATAGTGCAGTGAGGGCCTGGGGAGGGGGTGGGGAGTGGGGTGGAGGGGAACACAGGGAAAAAGGGGGACATCTGTAATACTTTCAACCATAAAGATAAATTTTAAAAAATAGACATATAGATCAATGGAAGAGAATAGAGAGCCCAGAAATAAACCCACACCTTTATGGTCAATTAATATTTGATAAAGAAGGCAAAAACATACCATGGGGTAGAGATACCTATTTGATAAATGGTGCTGGGAAAATTGGACAAATGCATGCAAAAAAGTGAAACTAGACCAACTTCTTACACCATCCACAAGATTAAATTCAAAATGGGTCAAAGACTCAAATGTTAGATTCAAAACCACAAAAATCCTATAAGAAAACATAGGCAGTAAAATTTTGGACATGATACATTGCCTTGGGCAAGGGAAACAAAAGAAAAAATAAACAAATGAGACTACATCAAACTAAAACGGTTTGCTTGGCCTGTGATCCAGGAGATCACAGTTCGATTTCGGGTCAGGGCACATGCCCAGGTTGTGGGCTTGATCCCCGGTGGGGGCATGCGGGAGGCAGCTGTTCAATGATTCTCTCTCATCATTGAAGTTTCTCTCTCCTTCTCCCTTCTTCTCTCTGAATCAATAAAAATATATTAAAAAACAGCAAAAAAACTAAAATGGTTTTACACAGCAAAGGAAAATGATACATCTGATAAGGGCTTAATATTCAAAGTTTATAAAGAACTTATAAAACTCAACACCAAAAAAACAACCCAATTAAAAATGGACAAAGGTCCTGAATAGACAGAGACATATGAAAAGATGCTCAAGGTCGCCAATCATCAGAGATGCAAATGAAAACCACAATGAGCTATCACCTCACACCTGCCAGAATGGCTCCATCAACACATCAACAAGTAACAAGGGCTGCCCAGGGTGTGGGAAAAGGGGAGCCTGGTGCCCTGCTGGGGGGATGCAGGCTGGGGCAGCCACTGTGGAAAGCAGTATGGAGGCTCCTCAAAAAATTAAAAACGAAACTTCCTTATGACCCAGTGATCTCACTTCTGGGAATATATCCGAAGAATCCCAAAACACTAATTCAAAAGAATGTATGCACCCCTATCTTCACTGCAGCATTATTTACAATAGCCAAGATCCGGAAGCAGCCCAGGTGCCCATCAGTAGGTGAGTGGATGAGAAGCTGCGGCACATTCACACCATGGATACTACTTGACCGTAAAAAAAGAAGGAAATCTTACCTTTTGCGACAGCGTGGATGGACCTGGGGAGTTTCATGCTGAGTGAAATAAGCCAGTTAGAGAAAGACAAGTACCGTATGATTTCAACTATATGTGGAATCTAGTGAACAAAATAAACTAATAAACAAAACAGAAACAGGCTCATAGATACAGAGAAGAGACTGACAGCTGTCAGAGGGGAGGGGGTTGGGGGCCTGGGTGAAAAAGAAATAAGCAAAGAAAAAAACTAATAGCCGTGGACAATAGTATGGTGATGACCAGAGGGGAAGGGGTAGGAGGGGGTGGAGAAGAGGGTTGGGGGGATAAATGGTGATGGAAGGAAATTTGAGTTGAGGTGGTAAAAACACACAACACAATATACAGATGATGTGTTATAGAATTGTACATCTGAAACTTATATAATTTTATTAACCAGCGTCACCCCAATAAACTCAATGAATTTTTTTTAAAAAAGCAATTGTCTGCTTGGCCTTTGCAAGTTCCAGGGGAAAGATGATATGGCTTCAAGAGACAATTTTGTGATGCAGTTTCTGTCTTTGATCCCTTGGCCTTTGCAAAGAATTCTATTTGCTGGGTCTGCCTCTAACCTTTCAATGGAAAAGAGGGATTTTCTTGAGTTTAAAGGTGGGCACACTGTCTGTCTTTCTGTCTCCTTATCAAACAGACAAAGCTTTGGCCAGAAAGTAATTATAGCAGGTATAGCTACAAATACCCAGGGAAAAAAGGAACAACATCCTAACATTTGCAACAAAGCAGCAATAAGCTTGGATATAAGGAAGACTCTTTAAAAAAGAGATTTGCAACAAACACACACAAAGGCCTCAAGGAAACAAGGGAAATTATTTGGGGGTAATTATTATTTTAAAAATTAAGTATATGCCTGAATTAATGTCAGCATGTTACTGTCAGAGGCTGAGTTCAAATAACCTTCAGGGGTTAATTGCAGCTGTTGAGTTATAGATTCTAAAGAAAAGAAGATAAAACGCAGATTCTAAAGATCCCTGGAACAAATTAGGGTCACTGGAAAATGGAAAACTAATCAATCCCATGAACATTTCTGGAATGTGGTGTTCATTGGGTACCTTCTCTGCGTCCAGAACTGCATGGAGGAAGTAAGACAGGGATGGCAAGATCCCTGCCCTCCCAGAACAAATGCCGAGATCCCACTAAGACCCCACACCAGACCATGACCTAGACATGTGGTAGCAAACGAGGCAGATGCAGCACTGGATCTCATGGGCCTTACACTCCAGAGGGGAAGAAAGATTACTTCAAAAGACCTTCAAGGTTATAAGGGAGGGCATATTGGAAGAAACTGAACCTCATAGTGAGTACAGTGAGAGGTCCCCCCAGAAAGCGAGAGCTGGATTGAGACTGACAAGTGAGTAGGCTAGTTGGGATGTCAGGTCAACGTGGGGCAGCAAAGTTGCCACTGAAGAGGAACCATGATGAAACCATGATGATTTGCTTATAGGCTTCAAACCTTCTCTCCCAGTACTAAATAAAATCACAGAACAATCAGTTTAAAGTTGCATGTCATAGATTTTGAGGAATTTCTGCTTAATATAGTCTGATGGTAGATATCTCTTGCTAAGAAAATAAACAAATGTAAAAATTAAATACTGTATATTTCAGCAAAATTCCATCTCTACCTTCTAATTAGGAAAAGAATTAGCTGATGCCAAAAAGCCCAATAATCTGTAATTACTGAAAAATTAGAAAATAAAAATGAGACCAGAACAAATTCAAGCTCATGAAAAGCAACCAAAGACTTAGAAATACTTCATAACTGTAAATACACTTACTGTTAAAAAAAAAAGTGTAAGTTAAACACAAAAACTTGTAGAAAATTTCTCTAATTTTTTTTCAAGGTTCAAACATGGGCGTGTTATTTCAACACTTTATTAAACAGAATAGTTCCATGTTAAGTGCTTCATTATTTATTTAAGAAAACCAGTAAAGTATTGATATTTAAATTAGACAATATACCACAAAATGGGAAAAACAAACAAAACAAAACCACAGGCCATCAAACTTAGGGATATAGATTTAAATTCTTCAATGTTAAAATGCTCAAATCAGATTCAGTATCAAAATAAAAATGCTCCATAGCCAAGGAAACTTTTTTTTTTTTTTTAGAAAAGAAAAGTGATTCAACATTAGGGAATCTATTACTATATTTAGTCACGTGAGTAGAACAGAGCAAAATAAAAAAATATTTCCTCAGTTGCTGAGAAGGCATGTGATAAAATTTTAAAATAATTTTTGTTAAAAGAATTAGATTAGGAAGATGCTTTGGAAAGTTATAAAAATATATTTTGACAAATTTATCACTATTATACATAGAAAGTATATATAGAAAGTATATATATATTAAGTCTAAGAGTAATAAAGAATGATAGCTATTAGTATTATTATTTGATATTATTTGGGAGATATAGCCAATGCAATTAGGCAAGAAAAAGAAATAAAATACATAAACATTGGGAGACAGAGAACCATTGTTATCAAAAGTCAGTAAGCAGAATGGTTAACTGTGGCTAATCTTGGGTTGGAATCAACACAGGTGCAATCTGTGTCCAATTGGTGTTTATCCTGCTGGGAGGACAGTTTGCAGAGAGGCCCTACTCTTCCCATGATGGGCTACCCTATTGCACAGCCTCCCCAAACCTGCTTTGGTCAGGCTGCTCTCCTGACCACCCATTGACTGGTTTAGATTATTGATTAAAACTTTTGGTGTTTTTCCCCCCTAGTATAAGAATTTAATGCAGCAGTTCTCAAATGGAGGTGGTTTTCCCACCTCCCCAGGGGACATGTGATGAGGTCTGGATACATTTTAATTATTTTAGTCAATAGGAATAGAGCAGTGAAGAAAACAGAAAATTCCTGCATGCAATTTTTATTGTAATGGATGCATATGCAATCAAGAATATTAAAACATATAATATGTCAGATGGTAATGAAAATCAGAACAGGATAAGAAATAGAAAATGATGAATATGGGCTGGTTGGGACTGAGGGGTACCTCAGGAGAGACCTGAATGGGAGGAGGAATGGAGCCATGTGAGTAACTGTGGAAAGAATTTCCACCCAGAGGAGCAGCAGCCGCTCAGGCCAGGAGCTGGGACGCTGGTGGGTAACGTGGTTAACAGCAATGTAACTAATGCTGTTGAAGCCCAAGGAGCAGGAAGAAAGTGGAGAAGACGACGCTGGGAAGTGCCTTGGACCAGGCTGTGTTGTTCTTTGTAGACCATGGAGCAATTTTGGATTTTATTCTAAACATGGTGGGAAGGGAGTGAATGCTTTGAGTAGGAGACACTGTGAGGATCTCTGTGGTTGATTTGGGAGTGGAATGAAGGGAGCAAACATGAAAGCATGGACACTGGCTAGAAGATATTGAAGTTGCCGAGGCGAGAAGTGTGGGTGGTTTGGACGAGAGGGATAAAAGAGGAGAAGGTTGCAATCCCAGACAGATTTTGAAAGTGGAGTCCTGAGATTTACTAATGGGTTGGATATAAAATATTAGAGAAAGCAAGGGGCCAGAGTGACTCCAGTGTCGATTTCTGAGCAAATGGGTGGATGGAGTCACCATATACTGAAATCAAAAGTTTGGTTTTGGCTATATAAAGTTTGGGAAATCTATTGTTCATACGAGTGGAGTTGTCAAGAAGCAGTTGGTTGTAACAAGTTTTGAAGCCAAGGGAAAATTCAGGGTTGGAGATGTAAATTTGGGAGTTTCTACATCATAAAATCTATTATTGTGATTTACTCCATTAACAGAGTAAAACAGAAAAACCATTTATTTATCTTAATAGCTGTCCCAAAAGCATTAAAAACATTCTACCCTTATATAATTAAAATAATAAGCTAGAGATAGAAGTAAACATGAAAAAACTACTGCAAATATACAAATTATTGATTAAACATAAGTATTCCCATTAAAGCTGGGGAGCATAAAAATGCTTTCTATTATCCAACATTTTACTAGGTGCCTTCATCAATTAGCAAGGGAGGAAAGAAACAAAGTTGGAAAGAAACAAAACTGTCTTTATTTGAAGACGATATGGTTAATACTTGAGATAATCCAAGAGACTATTAATCATTGAATAATCAATTAACAATCCATTAATATTGGTATAAGATTTCAGCAAAGTGACTAGATATAAGATTGATATAGATTAATTAATTATTAATATAAGTCAAAGCTTTCTTATACACCAACAGTAAGCAAGTACAATGTACCTTGTTCAAAATAGGGACAACAAAAAAAATTGTAAAATACTATAGCTGAGGATAAATAAGTCTAACAATAATTATGATAAGCCTTTATGGAAGAAATCTAACATTTAATAAATTAAGATTGGGATGGAGGATTACTTAATGTTTATGGCTAGGAAGATGTATTTTAAAGATGTTGCTTCTTCCTAAAATTATCCAAAAAATTAATGTAACTCCAATAAAAATTGCAATGAGATTGTTATGGAAATCATCAAGGCAATTCTAACATTTAAATAGAAGGTAAATGCTTGTGGGTAGACATGCAGCTTTGAAAAAGATATTTGAAAGAATGGACTTTTATTATCTGATATCAAATTTATGGCCTCTCATTATTAGAGAAGTGATATGCTGCTTAAGAATATACAAATAGACAGGATAAACTAAAAATTCCAGAAATAGACCCTCGCAACTCTTGGAGTTATGAGATGCATTGATGTTTGAAATTAGTAGAGACAGAAAGGCATTTAAGAAATTGGAAGAACTGGTCTTACCTGTTAGATATCTAATATAGAAAAGTTACAAAATGAATTTAATATATATTAAAGACCTAATGCCCACACACAGAAATAAAATTGTAAGCAGTTCAAAAAGAACAGAGTTTATTTCAATAATTGCAAAAATATAGAAATCTAAAGATGGTAAATTTGAAATTATTAAATTTTTAAAAATGTACCTTTCCGGAAACATCTCAAGTTAAAGGTGAAAGTGGGAGGAAATATTTGCATCAAGTACAGTGAGGATATCTCTCAAAAATGCACAAGAATGTTTATAGATCAATAAGAAAATTCAAGCAATCTAGTAGAAAAGATTAACAAAGGATATTTAAATACTTTAAAGGGAGTCAATCAATTTGAAGGGCAAAGAGGAAACTGCCCCGGTTACTGCCCTTCCAGGATTCACCAGGGAGAAGCATTAGAAATCAGCCGAGGAACTCTAACCCGCTGCAGTCCCATTGTTTCTAAACAGGAAAGAAGGCCTCGGCGGGCAAGTAATGGGCACTGTAGGAAAACTGTTAAATGAACCGTAGTATGGAACGTACACAGTATTTTTAAATGTAAATTTAAGTTTTACATTGTTTTATGTAACTGGCATATGAAACAGCATTATTGGTGACATAATCAAAGGCAACTTTAATGTTATTTACTATTGCCCCTCTAAACGTTATTCAAGGGAGTA
Source organism: Miniopterus natalensis (assembly GCF_054644295.1). Taxonomy (NCBI): domain Eukaryota; kingdom Metazoa; phylum Chordata; class Mammalia; order Chiroptera; family Miniopteridae; genus Miniopterus; species Miniopterus natalensis. The sequence goes on from NC_142098.1 coordinate 2,673,400, forward strand.
TTTTTCCCTCCCCCTGGGCAAACGTCACAGAAGACGACAGACTTGTCGGCGTGCCCCGCAGTGAAGAATGGTTGGGGGCCGTGTAAAGGGACTTACTCTAGGGTAACAACCTTTTGACAAGAAAACTCTATGAATCATTTTACTCTCTCCTCTCTAGACCCTTTAATGTTATCTGCAAATGACAATATGAGGAGTTGTGGAACACATTTTCCTTTGTGGAACAGTCTCCTACTCCACTGGGTCGTCTGTGTCACATGGGTATCTCAGGTGACATCAAATCTGTAAGAAACTCACTTTGACAATCTTTTGCTTTTAAAAAATGTTGAGGATTGTTCCAAATTTTTCTTCTATTTAAATCCGAATCTCTGCTCCATATGTCCAGCTTAGGTGCTGCCCACCCCACAAGTTTTTTCCAAACCCCCGTCAGGATGAGCCTCTTTTCCCTCTTGTGTTTATTGCTTGATGCATCTGATATGCCCATATTACTGCACTTGGCATATTGCACTTAATTAGTTCTGTATGTGTCTTTCTCTGCTCTGAACTATAAACCCCTGGAGGGCGGAGGCTGTGTCTGATTCAGTTAGATCTCCCTGACAGGTTTCATAGCCTTACGCACTCAGTAAATAAAAATGTCAGGAAGGCTTCTTTGACCCTCAGCCTTGGCTCAAGGAAAGGCCTGGGAAATCAGGTTTCTTAAGTGTGAGTATGAAGTATGATTGAACTTTTTTAACACTCCCCTAGTCAGGAAATGGAACACTTCATATTAGCATACACATTTAATAAATGACAAACAACCCCCAAAACAACATATTACATGTGCAATGTAGCATGTGCGAAGCTGAAAATGATTTTCCTGAGTGCTGGGCTCTAATCAAGTTCTCTAATGTTGCATTAACATGGGTCCTTTAGCTTAATAGATCCTCTGATATTTCTTAGACATTTAAGAAATGGAATAGACTCAGCCATATCCTAGCTTTGAATGCATGTAACTAATTTCTCTCTGAAACTTAAGGACATCTTCCAAAGCATGACATGGATTCCTGGATTCACACCGAGAAGGAAGAGCCCTTTTGAAGGCAAACAGGATTGACTTCCCTCATTCATTGTCACTGTCCCACTTTCCAAGTGCTACCGTCTTCCTAGCTCATCTCGGAAAAATGGACCCATCAAGTCCAAGGCATTTTGTTCCAGTTGTCCAGTGGTGGTTTTATTATATTTTATCTATGAAACTGCCAGAGTCCTTTTTCTGCTTTGAAAGTTATTTGGATATTTTCTTCTTTGCTAATGTTGGCAAAACATTAATGCATATGAGGGTTCATGGGGAATCTTGCATGGACACTGAGTTTAGTTCAAAGCTCACGGAAAAATGATGCATTTACTAGGTTCCTCTGAGCAGCCTTAGGCTCTCTGAGATTAGCTTTAGATTCATAGACTGTGGCCAGGTATTGGTCATGTGCTTCTGGCCCTTGACATGCAGGAAAATGTCCTTTCTCCAGGCAGAGCTTTTCTTCCACCACAGTTATCCCAGAAGCATTAGATGAAGAAAGCAATGCTGGCCAAATAGAGCCCACAGCAGTTACTCCCCTTGCAGGAGGTAGGCAGTCTGCTGAGCCGGTTCTCCGTTGTCTGTGGCTACGCTTCACACCTCACAGTCTTGGAGGTGTGCGCAGGTGTGCACATGGTGAGAATAGGCCTAGAAATTCAAAAACTAAGCTTTGCATTAAAAAAAAGGAATCTGGAGATTCATCCCCCAGTATCAGCTTTGAGGTTGATAAATCTGCATTGGATACTCTCAAGCTTTGGTATCTTTGGGCACTAAGGGAACAAGCTTCCTCCTTGGTGTCTGAGGCCTGGGGTTCACCTTCAGCTCCGATACACCCTTGCTTCCCGACCTTTGACTTACCACCCCTGCTTCCTGGGCTGAAAATGAGGCTGGTAATTCCCACCTCATTAGTGATTTTATGAGCAAATAAGATGGTGCATATGAATGCACTTTGAAAAAGATCAAAGAGCTCAAAAAACACATTGTTAATATCTGTATCAGATCTCCCTACTGATACAGCAATAATGCACATACTCAGGTTTGTCTTCCACACTGCCCAGTTTTCACAGTGCTTTCATAAGCTTTACCCCATATTTGTATGAACCCCGCTGATGTGCTGCCTGCCTCGAGCCGTGGGAGGACCCGGGAGGGCCAGGGCTAGTGGCAGAAGCCGTGATCTCAAAAGAGTGGATACGTTAGTTGGGGACATAGAAGTAGCTATGCGTAGCCACTTACAAAATTGTTATCTTATGGACCGATAAAGTTCACTGATAAAGGGCCAGGAACTGACATACCCCCTCTGTGGGAGGGAGCAGACGGAGGCCAACTCACCCGTCCCCGTCCTGGATCCCAAGCGTCCCTTCTCCAGGCCAAGTCCACCATCACCAACCCCCGACGGCCTCTCAAACACTGAGGCTCTGCTGCTAGTTTTCTCAGAGTAATTTGCTTTCTTGTTCTTAGAGACTGACTTCAAGACATATGTACTCTCCCCAAATGTTTGACGGACTCCCCAGCAGGTGGCACCTCCTCTTAACTTTACCGAAAATTTAGAAGACATCACCCAGGAGCCAGGCATCCGGTGCCGCCTGCCCTGCACGGCCTTTCCCTTCCACCCTCTCTGCCGTTGGGTCAGGAGTGTGCCTCTTCCCCTCCACGGTGCAGCTCCTCTCTCGCCACCACCAAGCTTTGGGTCTCATTCCCTCCTACTGTACAGGAGCCCAAACCTTATTAATCACCCCCTTTCTTTCCTATCTCTACAGCTCTCCCCCACAGGGGCCCTCCCACGGGCTGTGAACACACCCAAAACTTAGATCTTAAAACAAGCAAGCAGGTAAGCATGCTTCCCCGCCCCACGTCCTCCAGCCGCCCGCTGCGGCCAGACGGGCAGGAAGAATGGCCTTGGCCTCTGCCGGCCGGCCGCGTCCCCGGCACTTTCATTCCCTCTCCCATTCGCAGTGAAGTCCAGCCACTGGCTCCTGCCCTCGTCACTGTACCAAAGTGTCACGAGTCCGTCGGTGACCTCGTGTTCCCAGCCAGTGGCTGTTCTAAGTTCTTCACCCCCGACCCTGCGGCCCCGGGCGCCGGCCCCGTGGAGGCCTCCGAGCCCCCTCCCCTGGGTTCCGCGCTGGCAAACCTTTGGTTCTCTCTGCCTCTCTGCAGTTTCCTTTTCAGTTGCTTTACTGTCCCAGGCTCTTCTCTCAACCGTGAAGTACTAGACTTGTCTGAGGTTTGCTCCTGTCCTCCCTCCTTTTTCCTGGGGCCAGCTCCTTTATTGTCTCTTACCGTTTCTGGATACCTATGGCTTCCGTATTTTTATCTTCAGTGGACCCATATCTCTGGCTAGCTTCCAACTTTATTTAAACAGCTCAAATCCATATCAAACTCAGCATGTTCAGAATAGCACTCCTGACCTTTCTTTCCAAACTCGACTCTCATCTTTAGTTTCTCATTTCCAGTGAAAGCACCTCCACCACATTCAGCTGTGAAGCAGAATTGAGTTTTTCTGGATGCCCTTTCTCCCTGGTCTCCATATCCCAAATATCACCAAGTCTCAACATCTTAACTCCTAATCTGTATGGAATCTGGACTTTTCATGTCCAGTGTGATCACCCCGGTCCAGTTATCATCTCCCTCTGCCAGGGCTGTGCAGTAACTCACCACCTGGTCTACCCCTTGCTTCACCATTTTCTATGGTGTGTCTGCTGTGATCTTGGCAAATGGCAAATCTTATTGTGATAGAATAATATTATTTCCTTCTGTCCCCTGACTTTAACCCATTCAGCCAGATACTTCACATTCATTGCCGAGGGAAAGAATGACACACCCAGAGAGTGCAGAGAGAGAAAAAAATAAATTCTAGTTGTTGAGAATGAAAACTTAGGCCTCAGACAAATGGAAAGGAGTTATATGCATAGAAAGTAGATTGGAAAGAATGCCTACAAATAAAAAATTTTTTCCATGTCTAAAACTGAAAAGAATCCTCAGGAGGGAGGGAATGGGCAGAGATGAAGGGGCTCTAAGGAGAAAGAATGGTGGCTGGGGCAGCCGGGGGGCGGGGGGCAGAGGGAGCCAGCTCCTCTCTCATGATCCACACTCCTGGCTGACGACCAGGAGGCCCACTGGTCTCCACCTGGGAAGGACCAAAGCTGTGCCATCCCGGGGAGGAGCTACACAGGTTGTCTTCCCGTAGATGCCAGCGGTTGGTGTCCACTAAGGACTTCTCTTCCTCTGTGGTCAGTGTTGCCTGTTGACCCATAGGAGGAACACATTCCAACCAAGGCTTTGCCAAGTTACGTCTGACTCACCCCTTGATAACAAACCTTCTTTTGATGACCCAGGAAACGCCCCAAGTCCTGGAGTGAAAGTGGGGTCTGGAACCTGGGTCGTGGTAGTAAGATGGCAGAAGGAGCTGCCACTCCCTTGCTTGGCGTCGCTCCGTGGCTTCTCAAACCCTCTGCGTGGCCTTTGGGGCCCTGAATGACCTGGCCCCAGCTGACCCTCCCTTTCTTGTCCCTATTTTTTCCTGTTGTCTCAGCCTCTTTGTTTCACTCTCTCCATGAGCCACCAGGCTTTGCATGCCCAGGACTCTGCCCTTAGCTGGAAGGCGTTTCCCCCGCCCTGCCTGCCCCTAATCACAGCTCCAAGTCATCTCCAGGGGAGGCCTCCCTTAGAGGCCTGTGGCTGAGTCAGAGTCTTCCCCTGTATGTTTTCCCAGAGCCAAGTCCTATTCTTTAACTCCACTTGTAATTATACATTCATTAGTGTAATTTGATAAATGGGCACTCTTCCAACTAGACTGTGCACTCCATGAGCTATTTAAAATAAATTTTGACTGCTGTTTTATATATATATTCACTGTGTCTTTTCTAAATCTTAGTACCCTTTGTCAAATGACATACCTCTCCCAGAGTCGCTTCCTGGAGCACGGCGGGAATTTGTCCTGTTGTGTGCAGCTGGTGATAGATCCCGTGAATGATCTGCACACTGTAAAGTGCAGGGACACTGAGGAGTTCCTTGTGGTCTGATCTACACAGCTTGTCGTCAGACCCGCCCAGGCTTTCTGTGCCGCTTTCCCTTCTCCGTGAAGTAGGCCGCCCAGGGATGGCGGGGTTCAGGCCTCCAACTCGCTCGCCCCGCCCTTCTTGCGGGCTCCCTCTGGTTGATGCTTTTGCCCTGGAGTTTTCTTTGTGAGCCGGCCGGCGTTGCGGGCCCGTGCTCCGGGCGCCCACTGCAGCGCGGCGTTTATGCCTCGTGTGTGGCAGCCACTGGCAGCACTGACACTGTGATTTTCTAGCAGTGAAAATAATAGAGGAGTTTCATACAGGTAAAATAATTCGTGGTTTGGACAAAAATTAAGTAAAATTTGTCTCGCAGAGTGTTGGCTTTTTGCCTTTTGGCTTGAGCACTGGTCTCTGGGGTTGCCGGGCCAGCTCCACGGAGCCTCGTGCTTTTTCTCGCTGGCAGCACGTGACCCAGACTCCGCAGGCTGGGGAGTCCTGGCCCCACGGGTCCCGTCACTGCTGATAAGTTGGGGTTTTCAACAGGTCTGCACGTCACACACTTGGTTTTGTCCCTGTATTTGTGGCCTCAGCCTCTCCACAGCAAGCTGTCCTGACCCAAGAACGCTTCTCACCTTGTGCGCGCTTCCAGCCACCCACGGTCGCCTCCCCTCGGGGTGCACACAGAGTGGGGGGGGAGCCTGAGAAAGCGGTGGGCACACCTCTGACCCTCACCTGGCAACACTTAGGAAAAGGAGGAAAAAAGGTGGAATTAAAATGAAATTTCAGGTAAGTGAATTCTTAGTATATGCATGTCCCATGGAATATTTGGGGACACACTTATACTAAAAAATTATTCACTGCTTATGGAAATTCAGATCTAGTGCTGAATGACCTCCAAGCTGGCGGTAGAGTGGGAGGAATGTGAGCTCCTGCTCCTGACTTCCAGTTCCAGTCCTGTCACTCAGGCCTGTTCCTCGAGTGGGTGGTGCCTGCAGTGACACTGGACCGAGTCTGCGCGAGAGGATGTGCACTGGCCCTGTGTGTGAGTGTGCACTGCAGACACAGGTATGTGGCATGCGTGCACACAGACATACACATAGGGTCACAGATTTGCTCTGCACACGCTCAGGAAGGAGAATGTTGCCGAGGGTGCTTGCCATGAATTTTTGATCTGGTGCTCTGTGCCGTTACCGCATAATGAATATTGGTGAATATCACTTTAACTTAGGGATCATTCCAGGGTAAAACTGCCGTCCATCAGAATTTTGGAGAGGAAAGTTCCCATGCAATCCATTCGCAGGGATGGAGATGTATGTGCATAAGCAGTGGAAATTGAAAAACTGTGTTAAGTGCTTGGAAAGCCTCCAGCAGGAGATGGGGCCCAGCCGCTTGGGCAGTGTTGTCAGCGGATACTGCCAGGAGAATGAGCTCCTTTCACAGCCTCGGGGAGGGGCTCTGACAACACATGGACAAGTGTCTGTGTCCTTCTCTGATCTGCGGAGGGCGGTGGAAGTGAGAGCTCGGGAGGGGCAGCCATGGGGCTGCGTGAGCCGGAGGCCAGCAGCCCCCCCCATCCCCGCGAGCATGCGGGAGCGGAGGGTGGGGCGGCCGTGGAAGGTGCACGCCGTGGGCTCAGCAAACGTCCGAGGGAGGGAGGCAGACTGCCGCACGCACTGTTGCGCCTGAGACAGCCCTACAGGTGTACAAACCAGGCTCCCCGCGTGCAGGAGCGCTCCTGTTGAGAGAGGTGCCGGAGGGGTGTGAGGTCGTACAGGCGAGGACGCCTGGTTGAGGCCACGGCAGGCTGCAGTGTGTGCGGGTCTGAGGGCCCTGCCTTCTCGGTGGAGAGCTCTGTATGTGCATGGGACTGCATGACCTAGAGCCGAGTCCCAGTCTCAGGGACTCAGAAAACAGGGAGCAAGAGAGGCTGGAGTGCATTCAGCAGGGCGCTCTCTGTACAGGCGACGGGAACTCAGAGGAATTCGCCAGCGGCGGAAGCTGCGGAGGACAGAGCGTTGCCGTCTCAGCCCAGCTGCCTCAGGGCTGTTCACAGAATGGCTGCAGCAGCTCCGGCATTGCACCAACCCTGAAGTACAGCCTGGGAAGAGGGGGAACCTCTGATCAAGGCTCCCGGACGAGCTGTTCGCTCCCTCTTGCCTCTCGGTGGGTCATGTGTATGAGTGTAAAGAAATCATGGTAGGCAGATGAATGTGAGGTCCTGGTTGCCTGAAATAGTCTCATGATCCGCCTCTCGGCCGGGTATGGGGCAACTTCAAGAAAAGGGCCCAGGGTGCTGGATAAAGGAGTTTCTGTGAGCAAACCTAGAAAACTGGGGTGCTATTTCCAAGTGAAGCGTGAATGAGTATAAAAGAGAAGGAACTTGGAGTGATCCCAGCTCCGTCACAACCCAACAGGTTGTGCATATAAACCTAGGTGACCCTCTGGACCTATTTCTCTTCCAGGATGATTGCTGAAGCCCCTTTCAGCTCTGTCCCTGATTCCTGTCAGCTCCAAGGTGAAAATTCATGAGAATATTAGCAAAGGTGGCTACTATATACTTCAAAGCCTTTTAGAAAGTCATTCTTAAACTAAAACTTAAAAAAATTACAAAGGTAATGAATCTTTCCCAAACTCTAGGAAACAATGTGCTTTGTTCTTTGTGGGGAAAGGCTAATGGATTACAAATGAATTGTGGGAGTGATTTTGATGATATCTTCTTCAGCACCAACAGTCAGCAAGGACTTTGGGTGAAACTACAAATTTTGTGATTTCCAAATATGTTGGCTATAACATTGTGTTGATCATACGTAACAGGATAGAAATACAATAAATGAACTTTCTTCTGTTTGCCTTCTTCTGGGGATACGGCACTCCCACAGAAGGGCCTTTTGCCCCCATTTATCCATTGGCTCCTGGTGGCTGGAGGGGACTCACATTCGGTCATTTTCCTTTGTAGACACTCTGCTGGTTGCTGGACACTCACCAGATGGGCCTTGTCCTTCTGCAGCTTTTAGTCTAACGGCCATCAATCAATAATTTTTCCAATCAAAGTGTGATGAGTTTGAGGAGTGCTGCCCTTCCTGTGTAAAGGGGACCTGAAAGACTGAAGGATCAGTGACACTCTCCCTCAGTGTGGTCGGGAGTGGCCAAGGAGAGAGTGATGGGGAGGGGAGTCCAGAAGCAGGCAGAGCAGAACCTAAATTTACGGCCTTACAAACCATGGAAAGGATCCTAAAGTTTGTCCCGAGAGTGATGGGAAGTCAGAGGAGTTCATCATCTTATACCTATTTTTTAATCAAGGGAGTGATTTGGTCAGAGTAGCATTTTAAAAGAGATATTGCATGGAGAAATAAATCTGATTGATGCTTTAAAAGATTGCTCTGGCGCCTGGGTTGCAGGGGAGCAGCAAAGAAGGAAGGGATAAACAGGAGGTTGCTGAAAGGAATGGAAGAGAATATTTGTAGACCAGATATCTGATAAGGGACTTTTATCTAAAATATATGAAGAACCATAATAATTTAATAACAAAAAGAAAACCCAATTAAAAAATGGGCAAAGGCTCTGAGTAGACATTTCTTCAAAGAAGATATACAAATGAGCAATATGCACATGAAAAGATGCTCAATACCATTAGCTGTTAGGAAAATGCAAGTCAAAGCCACAGTGAGATACTGCCCAACACAACAAAACCACTGCCCGGTCAGCGCTGCCTAAACCCCCTCTGTGACTCGGCGCCAAGAGGATGAGCTCGAGGCTCCGTGCAGCATCTTAGGCTACATGGACTCCACCCCTACCTTTCCAGTTCTATCTTCTGTTCCTCCCCAACAACTCCGTCACACCAATTTTTCTTATAATTAATTCTCTGATTGCATCCCTCTCGGCTTGGCTTTGCACATCCCTGGTGGAGACCCAGGCCGGGGGTCTCCTCACCTAAGCGCCTCCTCTGGCCTCGGCCGGATGCTGCTCCTCCGCGCAGCCCGGCACTGACAGTCAAGCCTGTGTGCTGTGGGGTTGTTTTCATTTCCTTTTTGTTTCCCAAACCAGCCTGGGCACTCCTGGAGCTCAGTTACTCACAGGCGGCCAGGCAAGAGCGAGTGAGTGGTCAGTGAGGCTGGCTGAGCCCACAGCCTACGGAACTGTGTGCCCCTTGTGGCACTGTCCTCTCCCTGGTCTTCTCCCAAGGGTGGCCAAGACCCTTAGGTGCTGTCAGGGGTGGGCTGGTGTAAGTAAGTATGGGCTGGATACTTCCTGGAGGTCAGGTGGAGAAGCCATGGTGGCAGATATGTGGCCAGGGTTAGACTCTTTTGGGAGAGAAGGACCTAGAACAGAAATCTGACTAATGAACAGGAGCCAACGTGCTAAGGGGAATGGTCTCAAACCTTTGGGGTTTCCTCTCCAGGCAGTGAAAGGACTGGGCACAGTTTAACGGCAATATCTGTCCACATCCCCGTGGGATCATAGGGTAGGAAATTATTCTGCCTTCTGCAAGACCTGCAGGAGAGAGAAGCAGGAAAACCAAGCCCTTCGTGCACTGTTTCATTCGGCTAACCATCCCGGTTCATCTAACCGTTAAGTACCATGAACATCGAAGTGTTCCACAGGCGGTTGCCTTCTCTTCCTCCAAAACATGGCTTTACTGCAACACCCTCTCCTAACCCTCCCCAGTATGCCCCTCAGAAAGGTGAGGGATCTGTGTCCCCGCTGCTCCGCCTCTCTTTCCAGTCCTTACTTCACCCCCAGATTGGGAGACCCCGAGGTTCGAGGTGAACATCCCATTGTACTGTGCTGCTCCACCCTGGCACAGCAGGCACCCAGTACATACCTATGCCATCAACCCTGCAGAAAGATTTAACATGTACCCTAATGCCAGTCATACAGAGCAGGACACGGCCACACAGCTGTGCCGGTCAGAGCAGGGACCTGCCCTCTGGGTATCCTGGAGCTCTGCACACACAGTGCCTTTTATTGACTTAATGTTTAGGGAGGAAAACATACTCTGCTTGGAGTGGCCTTGATAGTGCTCCCTTGGGCTGCAGTGGAAGCTGTGGAGAAGCTCAGGTGCTAGGTGAGTGGCACTGAGGTCCATCAGAGGACAGAAGGAGGAGATGGTGCCTCTGAGGTGTGGGAGCGAGCAGCAGGCAAGGCTGAGCATCGCCTTTCCTAGTTGTGGACAAAACCACACACGCATACACACACACCTTCCTTTTCTGGAACTCTTCGGTTCTGACTGTCACCTGGAATTGTTCTGACCACCTGTCAAGGCCTCTCAGCATCTTTTGGTGGTGGAGGCCAGTCTTCTTGGAGTTGTCAGTCATGTGTCAGTTGGAAACACAGCAGCCTGAGGACATCCATAGTAGAGTCACAGGCACATAACTGGGAAGCAACCACAGGTGACCTTTTCCTTCCTTCCCTCCCTGCAGGTTCAGCATTAACCAGAGCACAGGCCCAGCTTCAGCAAAAGCAATGCCCAAAACTTCAATTTTAGAACCTTGTTAAATTAGGGAAATCTTGTTCTGATTTAAAAAATAGGGCCATACCTTACAAAGACATTCACTGTGGGATTGCTTTGGGCAGTGAATTCCTTTAGCAGAGTTTTATAATGTTTTTATTTCTTTTTAAAACAAAAATAAGTCATGTACATTTTCAGAAAACTTGAAAATGCCCATGAAGATGAAAAGAAAAAACATTACCTGTTAACTCGAAAACCACCACCCAGTGATAACCACTTACTATTTTGTTGCATAATCTTTCAGCCCTAAGCATATAAACATAGATGCATATTTCCTAGGTGATGCACATTTATACAAGTCACATTATACAGTGTGTTTATTTATTTGATTTTAAGAACAGCCTGATTTGCATCTAGCTTTTCAAGGCATACAAGTTTAGATCCACTGTTTCCTCTGTAATTATGCCAAAAAGACTCTTCTCTTGCTGGCTTTGAGTCCTACATATCCATTGTCCCACAGCCTCTAAACCAGGTGACATCCCGACATGTTACCAGCTGCATTTGTGCCTTTTTACTGATAAGAAAGAAAATGGGCAAAGGAATCATGGGTACACATAATTAAGTAGGCATGGTGATTAGCATCTCGTAAGGAATTTATGAGTGATTTATGTTTGCATCAGGGAAAATCCTCTTGGATGATTTCCTTTTTCTGAAAGATTGACTAACAAATCACATACTCTAGGGATGCCCCCAAACCCCAACAACAACAATAAGAAAAACACAAAACACCACACACACAAAAAAACAAACTAATTGAATCTCTGTTGGTTTTTAAGTCTTTGGTCTAAGCACCTTGTCAATGAAAAGTCTACTCCTGCCTTTTGGAGAGACCTCACTTTGCAGAGCCGAGGACCTACAGTCACTTGAATCTTTAATCTGAGAATGATTTTCAGACTAATGCTCGAACTCAAGTACAGACACATTTCCCACAGTCCATCCAAACAAAATGAAGTCAGCTTTGACTGTGCAAAATGTCGATGAATTCTTCAGAGTAAATCAGCCTTGTCAGGGTGATGCAGAGCCGTCAGCTCTTTGTGACATAATATAATATGAAATGATATTGAACAACATGCGTTTGGCACTAAATTGTTAGCGGGTTTTAGCTTTGACAGCAGCAAGTTTATTGCTTTAATCCCAAGGTCTTTTAACCCTCTTTGACATAAATTGAGGTTGGCTTTTGTGAAAAAAACTCCACTTTACTCTCTCTTCCTTTACCTAAAACTGCTTTTAACAATTTATGCTAGTACATCAGACACTCATTTTGAGTGACAAAAAGGAAAAAAAAGATCTATTAGAGTAGAGGGGAGAAGAGGCCAAGTTAGGCTAAGCCTCTCGGCACCCGCGTCGCGGCTCCCTCCAGGTGAGCGTGCGCTTGAGGTTAGAAGGATGCGTGGCTCCGGCGGGTGCGGGACAGCCACTGCGGGAGCAAAGGCCCTGATTGGAAGCAGGCCGCGCCTTCTCCCCGCGAAGGCGCCTTTTTGCCCCTCTCCCACAGACCCGCACATTTTAGAGATCAAAGATGACTTTTTTTTTACGTGAATAGTTTTGAAGCGCTGATTTAGTGAGTATGGCATACAGGCCAAGGCGCCCCGCGTTTTGTATCATAACTGTGGTACCAGACAGCCGGGTGGGCCGGGCGTCGGGTGGGAGGCCTGGGGGGCTGCTGGGCGCCCCCCACACCCTGCGGGGCTCGGGGGCCCCCTGCGAGGCGGCACTTGCCTTGCGGGGTGCCTGCGGCCCACCCTGGGCCCCTGGGCCTCGGGCCGGCGGCCGGGCCGGGATGAATCAGATCCGAGGCCGTCCCGCAGGCCCCGGCCTTGCTGAGCACAGTCACTGTTTCTGTTTCCCGGATCTAAACGCCTGGTTTCCTCTGTCCCGGGAGCTGCACATCCCGGCGCCCATCCCGAGAGGTCGGCCGGCCCGGCCTGGAGCCTAGGCGCTGCCTCCATCCCTGCCCCCGGGGGCGCGGGAGGCGGCGGGAAAGTGCCCTCGGTGAGGACAGAGAGGCAATCGAGTGCGGAGGATGTGCCGGTGGCAGCGGGCTCCCGGGCGACAAGTCCCGGCTGCAGCATCAGGCCGACGTGGGCTTACATTTTAGATCAGTCCTTACCCAGAATGGCACAGCTGGTTAGTTACTTCAAACCTCCAAGTTCGTTTTTCTCATCCATAAAACAGAGAAATTAATAGTATCTTCCTTTCAGGGTTAGAAGGATTAAGAGGTAGGACATAGAGAGTGCTTCCTTAGGACAGAGTCTTCCTGGTTATTATGTGAGCATCTTTGCAGTATTTGTAAAAATGAAAATCAGAACCAACCTACACTCATCAATAAATGACAGTATAGGAATGCCATGTGGTCATTAAAAATGATTTTGTACATATACTTTATGGATGTCATAGACATGCATATTCAAAGTATATATTGTCATATATAATAACAATATGTATTATTTATATAAAAAAGCATATTATAGAATCATTTTATCTCCATTTTATAAATAATTTATTATATCATGCAATATGTAAAATCTTGAAAGAATATACAGCTCTGGCTGTTGGGATTGTGATTTCTGATTTTTCCTTTCTTTTTTGCTTATCTATATTTTCCATAGTTAGTTATAGTATGTATCAAAATATTTGATTAATAAAGTTTAAAAACAAGGGGAAAAAGTGTGCTCTTCAAATGATCCCTGTTAGACGTTGAAATTCCTTTCCACCCTGAATACTAATTCTTGGACTACTTAGTTTATTGATCCCCTAATTGCATGGGCCCAGATGTGCACACAATAATCCAGATGCTGTCTCTTCAGGGTATGGAGCCCAGTGGGGCCTTTTCCTGTACCAGTGGAGCCCTTCTCTTTTTGCACATCTAACTTCCTCCAGGTCGTCTTCACCAGCTCCTTAGATTGTAGGTCACTGTCAGATGGCCCTGCTCCCCCATCTCCTCAACTCTGGGATTATGTCTCATTTGACTGGGCCCCTTTCCTCCACCATTCTGGTTCCCTTCCCTTTGTGGTAGAACTCAGTTGGGGAGGGATGGGGACTCCTGAGTCATTGCCAAAGACAGTGGCCAGTTAGGAAGCTTTATTCGTTTGTGTTATGATAACTACTGTCAGCTTCCCACTGCCTGTTCTGTTTCTAGATGTTGAGATCTTGCTAATACATTTCTTTCCAGTTTAAATCTGTTATGTGAAACTAGGCTCAAGCTCCAATTATTTTACAAGAGGTTCAGTAGTTTAATAAATTATTCAGGGTTACAGGTCACATTGCTCTAACCAAATAGACTGATCTGGTTATGTGAGATGATGGTCATCAGACCACGGGGGCACATTACTCTCCCTTTATAGACATTTTATTTTATTTTTTCTATAAAAAACAAAGCCATGCCAACAACTCCTACATTAATTAAAGACAAACAGATGTCAGGGGAGTTCCCTTCTCCACTGTGACTCACGATAAGCACTTTGACTCTACACTCCACTGGGGTGCTCCTGCAGGGATGGGCAAGGGTGAGGTTCCTGGGCCAGGCCAGGAGACATCACCTCCCTGGATTTGAGATGCAGTCCCAGTCCCTTTCAGGCTTCATCTTGGCAGGTTAAGACTACTTCCCCGGGAATGCAGGCTGCTGGGTGGGGGTGGGGGTGCTGTGCGTAGGTGGAAGTCTTCCAGCTTCCAGAGCAGAAAGAGCTATTCACAAAGGAAGCCATAGGGACCCTCCCTTCTGCATTTCTGTTAGACAAATGCATCCACTTCTTTAGCCCTGGGGACACTCTAAGAAAGGTCCTGAGGGAATGTTGGTCTAGTCAAGACCACCTACTCTGCCACCAAGATTAGGTGTATAGGATGCTGTTACCAAATGTCTGTCCATGGCTGCCCCTGGCTTTGCCTTGTGGCCAGGAGGGGACAGCCCAAATGGCACCTCCAGGGTGGGGGTTCCTTCAGCCCTGCCATGTGGTGGGTGAGTACAGAGAGGTCACACTTTCTGGAACACAAACTTTGGCTGTGAATCGGACACCTCGGCTCCAGGCCTGGTAACCCTGGGACTCTCAGTGGGAGGCGAGTCCTCATACACCACGAAGCAGCTTGTGGTGTGTGCCCTTATCTTGTGGACTCAAAGCTTACAAGCTCCTGACTACACATGGCCCAGGCCTCCAGGCTGCTGGGGTCATGCTGACCTTTAAAATTAAAAAAAAATAAATCCTCAGACCCCATTCCACCTACTCAGGGAAGCCTGGAAACCTCCTTCCCAGTGTCCCTGGGGAGTCCTGTGCAACTTGTTTCTCCTGTTTCCTTCCCTCAGAGAATCGCCGATGCATCTGGAGCCCTGCCCGTGGCTGATTGCTTTACTAACGGCAGGGACACAGGCGTGGGCCGCTACCCCTTCCCCTTCACCCCACGCACCCTTCACAGAAGGCAAACTTTCACTGAAGGTGGGGAAGGAGGAGGCAGGGGCTCTACTGTAGCAGAGCTCAGACCCTACATTCGGTTCCTTAAGAGAGAAAATTCACTTTCAGATACGTCTGGGAATTACTACAGAGAGGCTCACAGCCAAGGCCTATCATAGTATGTTTCTTAGAAAATATTCCAGATTTGAGAGAAAGGATGGACTTCCCCTACCAGGCAGATTAGTGTGGTCATTTGTGGTTTTAAATAGTTCAGGGTTCTTTCCTTCTCCCCCAAACATAGATAGAAATTGCTGTGAGTGGTGATATCTCAGGACCGTGGTTGAAAACCCATTGGCTTGGGCAGTGTTTGACTCATAGATGTGATTTGCTTAGCTTGCAATGGGTGAAAAACAAACAAAACTCCAACATTTAAAAATCAGTGGATTTTATCTGAAAATTATTAAATTTACATCTTCTTTTTAAAAATTAGATTATCTGACAACATTGCGCCATGGCAGGGATTGACGAGAACTGGTTCAACTGCCTCCTCTAAGTAGATGCAGAGCATCTGGCATGCCTTGGCCCCCCGGGCACCAGGCAGCCCTCCCTTCACTGTCGGCTTGTGCATTTGCCTCTCTAGGCCTAGAAGATGAGAACAGTCTGGGAATCTATGGGCCTGCTTTAAAAATGTGGCCCTGACCATTGGGTTTTGGGACCAGTGTGCAGTAGAAAGACAGTCAGCAGACCTCTAGCAGTTCATTCATATCTTTCTGTAAAGTGAGGGTAATGTCTGCTAAGTCAGCCATTGTTAAATTCTGCATTAAAATGCTCACAAAAAATGCTTTGAACTCTCAGAGGTGGCTGATAAAGTAAAAGTGATAGTTTTATACTCTTGGTACTTCAAACTCCATGAAACATCTGTATTATACGTTCTCTGCCTTTATATGTGAAATCAGATACTGTTTCAAGAAAGAAATTTCAGTGCTATGGAACTGACAAGATGAAAGAGTTGACAGTTCTCTCTGATTTGATGCCCAGACACATGTTGACTTTAATTCTTTGGGAGTCAAAGCCAAGCCTTGGGTGCAAGTTTGGCATTTCAGGGTGTCACCATTCCTTTCAGGCCCCTCGGGCCATGTCTGGCTAATTATCACTTTGGTGCATGGAGTGTTTGATAGTCAGGATTCTGAGTCATGTGCAAGAAACAGAGACTGTGGGAGAGCGGTGGGGATGGGAAGATTGTAAGCTAGGGGCCACAATGCCCAGGGGGTACTTTATGGTCAGAATGTCACAAAGCAGGCGCGTTTGGGCAAATTTGTAAGACTGGTTTATTTTTTTGTTCTTTCATCTATGGAACAAGGTGCTTCAGCTGTTCGTTCTGTTCTTGTCACTGTGAAACTGGTGGTTGCCTGATGGCATTTCAAGGTTCACCAAAGAGAAGGCCCTATGGAGAACTGACGGATCAGGAGGCAGTGGGAAACCACCTCTCCTGCCCAGGTCCAGGAAAGCCACGCAAAACTGTTCTTATGCTCTTTGAAAGCTCGGCAGCTGCTACTCCAGAGCGACAGTTTGGGCCTATGCCATCTGAAATAGATGTTCCTTCCACTCAGGGCTTGTGTGTGGGTTTGGATTTCAGTTGCTTTCCAACCTTCTGCATGACTCCCCTAATTCTTATGAAGGTGTATATTTGACTAAGCCAAGGATTTCATCCCCCATCCAAACTGGTGACTTGTTTCTAAACTTGTTTCCTGGCAGGTACTATTATGGTGTCAGAGCCCCCATACTGCTGGAAGCAGCGTAGGGGCCTCCACCTTACAAACCCTCTGCCCTGACGCCTGCGCGCACCTCCTTCCAGGCAGTTTCATGAACGGGAGCAGCCGGTGCCGCCCTTCAGGACCGAGTCATTGCCAAGGATAACATCTATTCCCTTAGCTCTGGGCCCCAGACCTGTTTATCTCCCACTCATTTTGACCCCCTGGGACTTGCCTGGATCGCTGGGCAGAAGACCTGCCCTAGATTAGGGTGCGGATTCTTTCATGCCCTCCTTTGTGATTAGGCGGCCTTGTTCTGAGTTCATGACCAGCCCGGCTCCCAGACCCACGCCCTGCAGCTGCTAATTGTCACCACATTTATTTTTCTTTCTAGTTCCTGATTTCCAAGTTGCCAAAGACAGGAGTCACCTCCCTGTCCCCCAACCTTGAAAGTACTTTGAGGGCAGCGGGCTGGCTAACTTTCCAGTGAACTTGTCTGTAACAGTCCATAAGCAGTTGGGAATAGATGCAGGAAGTCAGGTCAGTACATAACCCCTAACAGTCAGCCCATTATACCACCAGTTTTCTTAACAGATAATATTAAAAATGCCGTTTCCATCATGGCCCAGCTCCTGCTGCCCCCACTTTCCGAAAGGCCTCAGCTGACTAGGGGTACAACCCCGACCTGCCGCAGTGTCAAATGATGTATCCAAAATATGCCGCAGAGAAAGGGCTGGATGTGTTAGCTGCCTGACTAATGGGCTTCTGAAGCCAGTTATTTATTTTTTATATTAGAGCTTTGAGGTCCAACTACTCCCCATATGTAAACACAGGGTCGGGCTCCCTGTCCCTCCTGTACCCTAACATATCACATGAGCGTGAGCCCTGAGTCCTCCACGCCTGGTGCACAAGGCGGCTTGGGGAGGCAGAGGCCTGGTGGGGCTGAGAGGGAGCAGATGGCTCCCAACCTCCTTTGTCTCCACTTGGTTGCCACCTTTCCTTCTGCCCAGGGTGGGAAGTAGGATCGGAGGGTTTCGTTTCTTCCTGACTTGCCTTTTCTCACAGCTATGCTGCGTTTGGTGTTGCTCCTTGAGAGAGCTTTGAGATGAGGCTTTGGTTGTGCTCAGAGCCCTAAGCAACCTCTGAGACACATCTGGAGCCTTTTACTTTCTTTCTTTCTTTAAAAATAATACCACTTGCCCGGCCGGGCGTGGCTCAGCGGTTGAGCGTTGACCTAGGATCCAGGCGATCGGGGTTCGATTCCCGGTCAGGGCACATGCCCGGGTTGTGGGCTCGATCCCCAGTGGGGGGCCTGCAGGAGGCAGCCGATCAGTGACTCTCTCATCATTGATGTTTCTCTCTCTCTCCCTCTCCCTTCCTCTCTCTGAAATCAATAAAGATATATTAAAAACAAAAGAAAATAAAAAAAATAACACCACTCTTGCCCTGGCCAGTTTGGCTTAGTGGCTACAGCTTCGGCCCACGGACAGAAAGGTCGCGGGTTCGATTTCCAGTCAGGCCCGGTCAGGCCTCGTGCTGATGTGTCTCTCACGTCAATGTTTCTCTCCCCATCTTCTCTCCCCTCTACTCTCTCTTAAAAAAAAATCAGTGGACAGAAACACCGTGGGGTGAGGGTAAAGAATGCCACCGCTCGTGTTCCCATGGGGCGTTCTGCCATTGCCTGTGAAGGGACCACTCTTGCTTCATTGGCTCATGCCCTTTGTCCCTGCTTCCCACCCACAGACGACGATTTTGACGTGTTTAACATGGGCTTGCTTTTTTGTTTCCTTGCAAAACACGTGCTCTTGATTTGTACGCATGCAACTAAATTTTATGTAAGTGGTGCTGGCTGACTTCCGCCTTTCTGAGCTTGTCTCGCTCAGCACTGTGTCTTGAACGCCCGTCCATGGTACGTGCACAGCCAGACTGTTTCTTCCAGCTGCCGCATGGCACTCCGCGCTCTGCATCCCGCACACTTTATCTATCCGCTCGTCCAGCGGTGGACGACCCAGCTGCCTCCAGCTCCTCAGGAGTCAGAGACGCTGCCAGGAACTTCCCTCTCCATGTTTACTTACGGGCACGTGGAGGAATTGGGGAACATGTCCAATAGCAGATGCATATATTTGTAGGTGCCTATTTAATACCAGTTTGGGGTGAAGTGAATGGGGAGACTTTATTCAGTACAAATGATTCAGTCCCGGTGGAGCATGGCCATGGAACAGCACGGCTGTGAGGCCGCCCTGGTGCCGCGACTCGGCTCCACTCCACCCTGCTGAGACAGCTCCAGCCTGTCCTAGGGAGGCCGCCAGGGAAACATGGTCTTTCTTGGAAAATCAAAGTACACTCTCCAGTGTTGTAGCCTGTGTCTGAATTTTTCCTTCTTTTTTGAGGTTGAGTAATAATCCATTGTCTGTATAGAACACGTTCTGTTACCCTAACCAAGCCAGAGGGGAGCTGACCCCCTGGCCCCCGACGAGGCCGTTCCTATGCAGAGGAGGGCCCCAAGTCCTCACAGTTGGGCTGGTCCAGGTGGCCCTAGCCTTTGGTCCTTCTGGAGCCGCTCAGGTTGGTTGGTGGAGATGCTGAGGGGGATACAGCGTGTGCAGCTCTGACTGAACAGGGAAAATATCAGTCCTATTGGTTGAAACAGGACTCCAGGGACTCCTGCGCAGGGGCTCGGCTGGCAGGAAGGCGGTGCCGCAGGGGCTTCAGCGCAGGTGACCGGAGTTCAGCGTGGGCTTCTTCCTGAAGCGTGGTTGTGCAGGAGGTCTCTGTTCAGCAATGGATGCTAGGCTTCGTTTTAAATTTGAGCCCAATTAGCCATCCGAAGCCCTTCTCAATACGTGCCTTCATTCTCAGGGTCAACACATTAAATTTAACTACAACTGCCCAATGGCTCTTCAGAATTGCTGCACCAGTCACATAACCTCAAGCAGTGGATTGTGTTTTTATATCACCACATTCCCTCTAACATTTGGTATTATCCGGCTTTCTGACTCATCCAGTCTGATATGTTTAACTTGAGATCTAATTATTGTTTTAATTTTCATTTTTCTCTGATTATTAATGATTTTAAGCATCTCTTCAAAGTGCTTGTTAGCTTTTAAGTTTTCTCATCTATAAGTCACTGTTCATATCCTTTGACTGTTTTTCCACTAGGTTGACAGTTTCTCCTAGTGATATGCAGAAACTCCTTACATAGTCTAGAAGGAGTAGTCCCTTGTTGTCTTAGAATTTGTCTTAGAATCTTCTGTTCTATCATTTAGTAGCTTTGTTCATTGTTGCTTTGAACAGAAATCTTTTATTTCAATATAATAAAATTAATCCATTTTTTGGCTGCTTTATGGTGTTTTTTAAAATTTTATTTTAAAGGTCATGGCCAATGTTTTGAGGAAACAAAAAGAAATCTGGGAGGAAAGAGATAAAATGGACATTATCTGCAAGTGATGTGATCATCTACCCAGAATAACCAAAGAAATCCACACACACTATTAAAATGAGTAATAGAATTCAGCCAGATTGCTGGACCTAAGACAAAATACAAAATCAATAGCAGCCGGCCAGTATGGCTCAGCAGTTGAGCACCGACCTAGGATCCAGGAGATCGTGGTTTGAATCCCAGTCAGGACCCATGCCCGGGTTGTGGGCTCGGTCCCCAGCAGGGACCTGCAGGAGGCGGCCGGTCCATGACTCTCTCATCACTGATGTCTCTCCCTCTCCCTTTCCCCCGTCTCCCTCTCCCTCTCCCTCTCCCTTCCTCTCTCTGAAATCAATAAAGATATATTAAAAAAAAAAATCAATAGCACTCCTCTACCCCAGCAATAACCAGCTTGAAAATAAAACATAAAAACGAGAGGCGCTTTTCTATTTGGACAATGTATTTCATTAACATTCTGTGTCCTGTTTACTTAAGGGGATTGGTTCTGTACTGTGGGACATTACCAGGCACCCGGTGCCCAGGGCGAAAACTGCCCCCGAGAGCGCCGGGGCCGGGGCCAGTGAGACGGTGGCGCCCAGCCTGGGGACACTGGAGTGAAAGGCCTTCAAAGGGCCTCAGAGGTCGTAGATTCCGTTTCCGTGGTAAAGTCCGCGAGGCGAGGAGAGGAGGCCTGTCTGTCTCACCTCTGTGTCTGTATCCCCAGCACCTGGTGTCTGCCGTCTGGGTGGGTCATCAATATTTATTGACAAATGAATGGTGTAGCTTATCTACCAAGGTCTTAGTGACCATTCATTTACAGCTTTTAATTTAGTCCCAGGAGAAAGCTTTCTGAGGGTAGAACTGATTTTGACAGAGAAGCAGGGATGCAACATATAATATTTACCATCTTCGGGAATAGGATATAAAATATCCTGAGGATAAAGACTTTCTATCTTAAGGATTCCAAGGATCTTCCATTCAGGGCAAATTTTTTATCATGGTAAAATATACATAATGTCAGAGTTACCGTGTTAAGCGCTTCTAAGCGTACAGCCCATTGGCAGTCAGTACAAGCACCTTGCTGCTCAGCCATCCCCCACCCATCCCCAGAACCTCTCCACCCCAAACGGAAACTCTGCCTATTGAGCCAAACTCCTCCTCCCTCCAGCCCCTGTGCCCGGCACTCTAACGTCTGTCTCTGAATTTGACTGATCTAGAAAAACTCATATAAGTGGAATCATATACTATTTGTCCTTTTGTGACTGGCTTATTTCAGTTAACATAATATCTTCAAGATTCATTATCGTCACAGCCTGTGTCAGAATTTTTTTGTTTTCTGAGGCTGAGTAATATTCTGTTGTTTGTACAGAACGCATTCTGTTACCCGATCCGTTCTTCGGTGGACATGTGGGTTGTCCCCAGCCCCTGTTCTAAGGCATGCTTGTTGTGTGCATAATCTGAGCTAGATGAGCCATGAGGATGCAAAAGTAAACATAATACATGACTTCAGAGCGAAGAGTTTCAGTAAATGTGACAAAAGAGAGTATACAGATGATCCCCACAGAAGGAAGCCGTGCCCCCGGTGGAGGGATATTATTGGAACTGGGCCTTCTGGAAGGATGGGTAGCCCGGCGGGCAGGCCCGAGACACCGTGGTGCTCTGGACGAGCAGACAGTGTGTGCACAGGACAGCCAGGGCCTGCTGCCCGGCGCGCGGTGACCCAAGTGTAAGTTGTCTGGTTAGAGTGGCCTGTGTGCTGGAGGCAAGGAGGGGGCGGCCAACCTGGAAAGCTGACTGGGGACAGCAGTTGAAGGACTGTTTCTTAAGACTGTAGGAAGTTGCTTACAACCTGACACAGATATATATTATTTTTTCTTTTTACATTCAAGGAAGCTTAATTTACATACTAATTGGCACATTGTGTGTGTGTCTTTAACTGGATATGAATTGGCAATTTTCCTATATCCATGTAGAGAAAGTATCACTGTTGTTTTGGCTTCATAGGATTGCATTGTATGGATGTACCATAATTTATTTAACCAGTTTCCTATAGATGGACATTTAGGTTGTTTGCCGTTTTTGTTCTTACAAGCATTGTTAATGAACAACCTTGCACAGACATCATTTCACACGCATGCAAGTGTAACTTGAGGATAAATTCCCAACTGTATCCTTGGTGGGTCAGAGGGTGTATACATATGTAATTTTGATAGATGGTGCTGATTTGCCCTCCACAGGGGTTATACCAATTTATATTCCTACCAGCAGCACCTGACGCCTGTTTCTCCACAGCCTCACAACAAAGTGTTATCAAACTTTGGCATTTTTGCCAATATAAAAGGTGAAAATGGCACCTTGAGGTAGCTTTAATTTGGGGCTTTCTCCTTCAAGTAAAGCTGAATTTCTTTTATGTTTATCCACTTATGTTTCCTTTTCTGCGATCTCTTTTGACCTCTACTTTCAACGTGGTGATTGTCTTTTTCATATAAATTTCTAAAAAACCTTTATATGTTAGTCATATTGTGTTCAGCTTTTGTTATTTTTTAATCACAAATTGTTGTTGAGTTTAACATGTAGTTTTTTCTTCATGTCTGAGACGATTGTGGTTTTTCTCCTTACATCTAGTAATAGGATGACTTATTTAGTGTATTTCCTATTATCTCACCATTCTTATGTTTCCAAAATAAAACCTTTTTTTTTTCCACATTCAAATCACCTTAGGAGTTATTTTAATTTTTAAATTTGTTTCCAGTTACAGTGTATATTTAATATTTTGTATTAGTTTCAGGTATTCAGCATACTGGTTAGACAGTCATACTTTACAAAGTGTTCCCCTAATATTTCTAGTGGCCACTTGGCAGCATACATAGTTATTACAATATTATTGACTATATTTGCCTGCTGTGCTTTTACATCACCAAGACTAGTCTGTAACTACCCAAACCAAAACCAGCGGACTCACAGATACAGAGAACAGGCTGATGGTTGCCGGAGGGGCGGGGGTTTGAGGGAGTGGGTAAAAAAAGGTGAAGGGATTAAAACACCCCACTTCTTACAGAGTATTATTATTACTATCATTATTTTTAATATACCTTTATTGATTTTAGAGAGAGGAAGGGAGAGGGAGAGAGAGACAGAAACATCAATGATGAGAGAGTCGTCGAACCATAATCTCCTGGGCCTGAGGCCGAGGCCCGGCCAGGCCAGTGTGTTATTTTTTAATGGTCTAATGGATGCTGTTTGCTAATATTTCAATCTGAGTAATAAGTTGGGTACATTTTTTGTTGGTTTGTTTTTGCCCATTTCTACCAAGTTAAGGCATAATGTTATATGTATTTCAATAAAGATTTTGGGATTTTTTTTTTTACATGCCCTAGAAGAGTTTAAGCATTATTGAATCATCTGATTTTTTTAAAGACTTGGTAAAATTTCTCTAGGTCTGGACCTGCTTGAGTCCTTTTTTACCAAACACTTTTGGACAGCTTTCTATATTTTTCCCAACGGAAATTGGTCTGTTTACATTTGTCATCTCTATTTTTCACATTTTCTTCTTCCTTCCCTATGGTGAGGTTCGTTGGGCTCTCTATCTTACTGTTCTTCCCTGCTCCTAAAGAAACAACTTCTGGATTTATTTTTTAGTTCTGTGGGTTTCAAATCTTCTAATTTATTAATTTTTGCTTTCATCTTTATTAGATTTTTACCTTGCAGCTTTGTTTTATTTATATATTTTTTAGTCAGATGCCTCATTCCTTGGTTTTATTCTTCATTTTTTATTAACTTAGGATTTTGGGTTTGACTTTTCTCTTGAGTGCTTTTTAGCTGTGTCCATAGGTTCTGATACATACTATTTTTTTTTTTAGAAATTCTTAAATTTGGGATTGTGTTTCCTCTTTAACCTAAGCATATGTCTAAGGATAATTTTTGTTTATTGATTCTTAATATTCATGTGGAAAGGATTTTTTATTTTCCGATTTTGTTACTTACTTTTATTTCTATTACATTGTGATCAGAGAATGTTGTGTATACTTCGGGATTTTTGCCAATATAAAAATGGTTTGGGGGAATTTATCAGGGTTCCTTTGTGACCTAGAATGTGATCAATTATCTTGTTAATATTTTATGGGCATTTGAAAAGAAAATAAATGATCTATTGTTAAGGTATGTAATCTGTATGATTCGGTAGAGTCCGTCTTATTAATGATGTTATCTGTGGCTGCTGGATTCTAAGTTTTTGCCCCCTGGTCTGCAATGGGCTGAGCATGCTGGATCATCTCTTGCTACCAGGGTTACTGCTGTTTCTTCTTGAGTCTCCTGGAAGTTTTGCTTCATTACTATTGCTGCTTTGTCATCTGATGCACAGATATTCAGACTCATTATTTCATCACTATGAATTTCTCCGTTTAGCATTAGAAATTGCCCTTCTATAGCTTAGCTGATGCCTTCATTCTGAATCCTGCCTTCTCGGATATTGAGAGTATGGCCTCTGCTTCCTTTTGTTTACATTTATCTGATCTGCCTTTGAATGACTGTCCTTCTATTTTCAACTTTGCTGAACAACTTTGTCGTATGTCTCTCTCTCTCTCTTTATTATTATATCTTTATTGATTTCAGAGAAAGGAAGGGGGGGGGAGAGAGATAGAAACATCAATGATGAGAGAGTCATTGATCGGCTGCCTCCTGCACGCCTCCGACTGGGGATCCAGCCCACAACTTGGGCATGTGCCCTGACCGGGAATCGAACCACCATCCCCTGGATCCCAGGTCGACGCTCAACTGCTGAGCTGCGCCCGCTGCACTGTCTTATGTGTCTCTTAAGTACAGCTCGGACTGGCTTTGCTTTGTGGACCAACTCGAAAATCTTTCTGATAGATCAGTTGAGCCCATTTACATCTGACATGGCACATATTTGGTTCTACTTCTGAAATATTATTGTATATTAGATTTTTCATTGTTTCTTGAAGACCTCTACTATGTGGTCTATTTTGTTTGCTTTGTTTCTCCTGATATTTGAAGAGGTTTATATGTTGCTGCAGTCGTAACTCCTACAATTATAACTTCACAGGACAGCTTTAGTTCTCACTTCTTTAGACCCCCCTGTCTTCTTCATTCTCTGCCAGGATGAATGACACGATTAGCACATTTTTTTCCTTCCTTTCTCTACTTTTCTTTTCTACCACCCACATTTAATCTGTAACATCATGTTAGTATAGCTCAGTGCTTACCTGTGAGCATATCAGCTGATCACGGATTCATCATCTCTGAATGATATCCTGGAACACCAAGCGAGCACATAGGGGACAATTGTTTCTGCTCTGCGATCTTTCTCCAGAGATGTAATTGCTTCCCATTTTTTAAAAGCTATGACAAAATGGATGGTCTTAGTGAGGGTTTTCCATTTTGTTAAGTTTTGCTACCTTTTTCCAATTTTTCCTTCTAGAATTTTTGGATAGAAGCCATGGCTGCTCCTTTTTGTTGCTCATAGTTGGGCTTGTTTGGTTTTCCTTTGTTGGGTATTAGCATAAGTTCCAGAGTGGGAATAGAGTGGCAGTGCACAGGGTTAAGGGGCAAGGAGGTTGTGGGGTGACCTTTCAGATTCACGAGCGAAGGTTTTCCACTTCTGTGGCCTCAGATTCAGACTGTGTCCCGCTGCTCCTCCTCTCTGACCCCCCAGGCTGAGCGGGCTCTGGGCAGAAACCTTGCCTGCTTTGTGTTCTGGACCCTTGTTGAAAACGGGGGGAGTTCTGCGCTTCAGGTTGGGTCTTTTTTGTTAAGAACTGTCTGCCTTTTTGTTGGTTTGCCCAGCTGTGCATCCCAAGTCCTCCGGCCTCTCGCTGGGTTTCTCTTCACTCCCTCTTGTGTGGCTTCTGCCCAGCCACAGCAGTGGACGGCCTCACGCGTATTCTGGAGTCATCATTTCGCTTGTTTTCCGATTTCCAGGGAAACTCATAAGCTTGTTCTTCTGTCCCTCATTCTGCTTTTGTACTTTTTCAGGAGAAGGAGGAAAATTCTGACTTGTGAAGCCAACTTCAAACCTGAAGTCGAATGAGGCCTTGACTGAGCTGTTCGCTCGGTGTGAGTGGAAAGTGAGGGGAGACGTGGGGCCTGGGCTTCTCATTTATGCAAGTTTAAGGAATAGATGGTGACTTTGGTTTATCACATTGAGTTCTGCGGCCTCTGGGACACTCCGGTGGAGATGTTGAGTAGTTAGTCTTCTGCACAAATTTGGAGCTCAGGGAAAGGTGTAGGGAATGAGAGGCAAAGCTCGTTACGACTATTGCCGCTTCTGCTATTTATTGAGAGCTCGCTGTGTGTGCCAGGGAGTAGATAAATATTACCTCATGCAGTTCTAAGAAGGAGACTGCTCAGGGAAGTGAAGTCGTGCTGCTAGCAGGCGGCAGAGCTGACACTGACCCAGGCTTCTCTGATACTGAAGTCCATAAATGTGCTTGCGCCTGAGGTATGCAGTCACCGCATTTCCTTGGTATCTGGTCTGAACTTGAAGATGAAGCAGCATATTCATTGCATTCCCTCCTGAGTCAGCAGGAGCAATACATCTTGGTGTCTCAGCTGAAAACTTGGGCATCGTGGGCAGAACCTGGGCCAACCCCACCCACCAATTTAAGGCCCTAGTGCTGTGGATGATGACATGAGCTTGTGGTTGATGCACTGGGCTGTCACCATACTGATTTAGGTGGCATAATGTGGACATAGTGCTCAGTTCTGTCTAAAATGGCCAATATTAATGCATGGCATTGTACCCACATGGATGCTGGGATCAACACAGGGTACCAGACACACACCAGCAACATAGAGATGTGGGTTTTGGGTGTTTTTTTCTTCCCCTGTTAATTTTATATATATATATATATATATATATACACACACATACAGATTTACGTACACATGTGTGTATATATATGTATGCATATGTGTATAGATAGATGGATAGATATGTAAATTGCTGTGAGCTAGACCCAATAGGAAATGGTAAATGTTAAAAGGACGTGTCCAACTAAGGTGGCATTTGTCTTTGAAGTACAGTGACGCCGGGTAGACTGAATAGAAATGGACGTTATAGAAAAGGCAATCATACATTGATTTTTAGAAGTCATGCTCTTCCACCATGCATGTATGTGCGGGTGTGTACTTGAAAAAAATTGGTCAGAGAGTAAAAATGTAAGAATACTTTTAAAATTCATGTCACTTAGATGTGTGAGAAATTACAGTAGATCAATTTGTACTCTGTTAATTGTGATTTTCAATATTTTATTTCCAAATGAAAGGGAGTATTGCCATTGCAGTGTCTAATATGTGCCACACTTTGGGATAGAGAATTACATTAAGTGATGTGATTAAATGAGCTAAGAAACAAAAAATGCTGAGAACAGAGTCTGAAACATGGTAAATTTCATAAATGCATGCTATTTTTCTGAATACAAACAAAATGATTAACATTACAGATGAAAAGGCTGTTTGGAGAACAGAATAACTTGCCCAGGGTTACACAGGAGTTAGGAGGAAGAACAGTGGGATCCCTATAGAGCTTTTATGTCTCCAAAGCCCAACATTAACTCTGTTTCTCCCCCAAAGTTACTCTGAAACATGCAATGAGCCTCAATGTGATCTATTTCTGTGATGAAATTCATAGAAGTGAATTTCAAGTTTTTTTCCTGAATAAAGAGCCAGTAATATAGACAGTCGCAGTTAAAAAAAAAGTAGCCCAGAGTGGGCATTGGAGCATAATAAAGATAATTTTACTGACAGTTCTTATCAGACATGCATAGAGCATAGAGCAGACTTCACATGGCCATGTCTGCCCAGCAAAGCACCATCTACAGTTGCAGGGATTGTTACCGGCTGACCTGGCTTCTGTCAGAGGAGGGAGAATGCCAGGGGCTTGTGGAGCTGTATTTCATCCAGCACTTTCTTATAACGTTGTTTTTTGCCTTTCAGAACCCACCGTCAACCTTATTCCATCCGCATCATTCTGAGCACTGTCAGCCAGGGAGCTACATGCTTTCTTGTGATCTTTCCACGTTAACATGCACACACACATGCACACCAGTTGTGTTTTAAATTTGTTTTTCACACCTTTATAGGAAAGATCTCTCTTTTTTGTGAATTGGGAGAAGCTGATTCCCAAAGAAAGAGAAAGGTCACACCTGTGTTTTCAGCCACCAAAGTGCTGGAACCATTTCCTAGTTCTCTCGTTCCTCATTTGGTTTGAAGGGTGCTAAGAGGAACTGGGGTCTCCCCGGCTCCTTCTCTTTGGCTGCTTTGGACGGGCAAAAACAACCAAAATCGCTAGTGATGATACATTTAAGGGCTATTCCCTATAGGCTCTTTATATATTCAGGTGTAAGCTGCCTTTCCATCTCCATGTATTGTGTCCTGAAGCCGGAGGCTGGGCCCTCTGCATGGCGGTCGCAACATTAATGTTCACGCCCAGCTACACGCAGAGGCTGAGGGAAGGTTCCGGAGCTGCAGCTGGGCAGGGCTGGTCACCCCACACCGTTCGCTCTCTCCCGGAGCCCGAGACTAAGGGGCGAGGATTGGAAATGTATCTGCCAAGATACTTTTGGTAGAAAATTAGAGAAAATCCAGCTCAAACTGGCTTAAACAATAAAGAGACTCTATTGACTCGCTTCATTGAAAAGCCTGGAGGCACATAGCCTTCGGTGAGGGTTGATCCAGGAACTCGTGAGTTTGTTTTGGTCTGGGCTCCTGGATTAGGTGCCTGTCACTTAATAAATTACCTTAAAAATTTAGCGGCTTACAACAACAAAAACTCCTTGTTACTTCCCTGTTGCTGGGGGTTAGGGATCAGGAGCAGTTACCCGGGCAGTTCTGGCTCAGAATCTCTCATGGGGTTGTGCTGAAGATGCCACTTGATTCTGTAGTCGCCTGGAAGCCTGACTGGACCTGGAGGACATGCTTCTAAGGGGCGGGCGCACGTGGCGGGCACACTGGTGCTGCTCTTGCTGGCAGGGAGGCCTCCCTTCAGCTCACAGCGACCTCCTCACATCCTGGGCACCGGGAGCAGGTCGCGAATCCTGGCCCCTCCCCGGGGATGGGAATTAGGTGCCACCTTTTGAGGAGAGGCTGTCACTCCAGCAGCTCACCCAGCGTCCTGTGGCTGGAACACCCTGCTGGCAGCTCTCAGGCCTCTGGTGTCTCATTTGTATCCATGAGAGAAAAAATGCCCCACAGCTTCCATTTGGTTGGACACGTGAGGTCCTGTGCCTTCCGCCTAACAACATCCCCAAGGCTGGTGGATGAGGCTAATCTGATTAGTTTAGGGGCAGGTTAGCCCCAAGATCCCAGCCCCAAGAGCTGGGAAAGCAGCACATGCCCTAGAAGCACATGGGTTACTTGGGGCAGGGGACAAGCCACACGTATGACCCCGGCTCTATTGCCAGGAAGGAGAGTGGGTGCTGGGGGCCAATCCGTGTGCATTTACACTCACCTCATTTGCCCTAGGCGTGGTCTAGTGGGTGGGCAGAGGTCATCCAGGGGTTCCTTAAAAGTGAGTTCTGTTGAGCAGCCTGTCATGGAGTTCATTTTACAGTTTCACACCAGCTGGCGAAGGAAGCACAAAGTCCACAAAAGTAGTTGTGAGGAGGGAGCGCAGAGGAGCAGTCCTCTGACTTGTCATATTTCTTACATAGTGGCTGCTTTTATTTTAGGAAATGGCCTCAGGTGCCCTTGGTAACTGGGATGCTGGGCTCCTGAAGCTTACCATGGGAGCTTGGCAGGGTAGTACCAGGAACACGTAAGACTCCTGTTGAAAGCAGGTGACCCCAACGAATGAACCTCTGAGTGACACACTGCCCTCCCACCAGCACCCATTTAGCGCCTCGACAGTCTGTTGTCTTTCCTTGGAACGTAAGAGCCCTGAAGAAAGGGATTGTGTTTGCTTTATTGAATCCTGCCTGCCTAAAACAGTGTCTGGCACACAGTAGGTGTTCAGTAATCATTTGCTTAATATTTGTTATTATTCTCACTTATCAATATTATAAGTGAATGGATTTCTTGTATTTCCACTCTGGTTCAGTCCTCAGTTATGGCTGTTGTGCCCACTGGGCATGAACAAGGTCACGGGAGATGTGCTAGTCCAGGGGGAAGAGGTATGGACTAGAATGGCTCTGAAATGCAAGAAAAATAACTTAATTTTTTTTTGATCATTCGACTAAACTTTTAGTGCAAGCCCTCCTTTTGTCAGATCAATGAAATGATTTTAGCTAACTTGGGGCCTTCCCAGTCCTAATAGGCAAGGTGTCTTTGGGATGAAGGTGGCTGTGGTGCCCCACTGGTCATCTCTCCATCCAGTGCTGGGCCTCGGTGGTGCTCACTCCTCCCTGCAGGGCGCCCCTGATCCCCTTCCTGGGGTTCAGCCCCAGGATGGCCTCTGCCAGGGACTTCCCAGCACGTGGCTCTCTCTGGAGCACTGCGTGCTCTCCGCAGGAAGCCTCACACGGATCCGCCACGTGCTCGGTCTCATCTGTTCTGCTGCCTCTGCTCCAGCGTGGACTTGAGACTCGGAAGTCCTAAGAGGATTATTCTTCTCTGTTCTCTCTCAGCACCTCTTCCCTGGCGCAGTGAGCCTCTGGAGCCGTGAATGGAAGGGAAGATCAAGGGGTAACAAGTACGAAAGGACAAAACATTAGTTACAGCATCAAAAATAATCCGGATTGGATTGCCAGGGGCCGGAGCCGCCGGAAACGGAGAGTTGTTGTTTGACGGGTAACGAGTCTCAGGTTTGCAAAATAAAGAGAGTTCTGGAGACCGTGGCAGGACAATGTGAGTGCACTTACCACCACCTAAAAATGGTTAGGACGTTAAATTTTATGTTTGTGTATTTTACCACAATTAAACGTGAAATAAAAAAGCAAAAATGAAGTAATTTACCTATAGGATTATGTCTTATTCTATACTGTCTTAAAATTATTGAGTATAAAATCCTGGGCCAATACTTTCTTATTGACCAAAAAATAAATTAATTTTAAAAAGTGATCATGATGGGGAAATAGCGGTGTCCCGGTTCACACTGGGCTAACAAGCTGGCAGTGGCGCACTTGGAGAGGAGGCTGCTGGGGACAGGGCCTGGGAGGGGACGGCCGGGACTGGAAGGGGACGGCCGGGACTGGGAGGGCAGCAGAGGCCTGGGGAGGACCAACGGGGCGGGAGGTGGGAGGGTGGCACTGCGGGCGCTCGAACGGGCCCTGATTAGGGTTCAGAGTCCAAAGCAGCACGGAGACCCCTGAAAAGGTGTCTCCTGTCTGCGTTTAAGGAAACGGCCGCTGGAGAAGCGGCTCAGACGGGTGCAGGGAGCCGACCCCGGGCCGTCCTCCGGAGGCTGAATTCTAGGGGGCGGCAGCTGGGGCTGGCGGCTCCTCGCGGCAACCGCCCTGCGCACGGGGGCCGGTGGGAGCCGTTCTTGAAAACCCCAAGAATGCAGCCCATAGTACAGCCGCCTTTAGCTCCCCTTTCTCTCATGGCCTCCAAGGCGCGTGTGCATGTGCGCCGGGCACACTGTTCACGACGTGCCTCAGGCTCATTAATGCTCAGTAATCTCTCCCTTTTCCAGTGTGTGTCCAGTGAGTCAATAACGCTATTTGCTAAAATGTCAGCTCAATGATAAAGACTTCTAGAATATGAAGTTTCATGTTCCTCCCACACCTGAGCCCCCAAAGAACCACACATGGTGACATCAGCCCTGGTTTTTCACTGTAGGATCTCTGTAAGGCAAATCTGTTTATTGTCCTCCACGGAGGGAAAACGCAGGTGAAATATTCCTTTGTGTTGAAGACAGACTGAGCGTGTGATGAGGTCAGTGGTAGGCTCGCCCAGACCTCCCGGCGGGACAGGGAGCCACCGACTGAGCCGAGCAGGCTGTGCTGGTACTGTTTGGGGAGGGGGGTGGTTAAGGGGCCCTGGACTGTCAGAGATACAGAGACCAGAGGACCCCTCCCTACGGGGATGCTGCTGAGACCAGCTGAGGGGAACAAGCCAGGAGCCTGACGAGATGCACCGGAATCTGGAACATTTCTAACGAACACTGGATTTCCTTATCTACTCTCTCATAGCTCCTGATTAGTCGTTCAGAGCTTGGTGGAATTAACCATATATCACTTTAAATGTTTATTTTATGTCCAGCTTATTCTAACATTTTTATTCATCTTAATGAGAAGTAATTGGGCTTCCTATTGCAGTGTTTCATTTAAAAAAAGGGAATATTAATTAGGAATGAAAGCATGGTAAAATCCATAACTAGTTTTCCAGCATTTCTATCTGTCCCTGAAGCCACTGATTGGGTTTAAAATCATGCTCAGTGCTTTTGCACTACACCCTTTCTGGGCCTGGCACTGCCTTTATCGTAGGTCTTGATGTCTTCTGGGAATCCTGACATTAAAACACATCCTTGGTTCTCCCTTAAGCCAGTTTTATAGGGCAGGAAAAGAAAAGACAACATTTTGCAATGAAAGCACCTTCTCCCATCTGGCAAATGGCTTTCTGGACTCTATTGCGGCTCATTGTCTAAAAATAGGATGAAGACAAATTGTTATCATTTGCGAAAGCCCATGACAATAATGATAAATGAACAAATTTTTTTGCCCTCTGAAGTCATTGCTTAAGGCTTTCTCTGGGATCAACAATGTTAAACTGGTAAACTTTCCTCATCTGCATCAGCAGAAGGTTTACAAATGGCTTTGTAAACAATTTTAGCCAGAGCGTTAATCTCCCCTCCAGAATGAGGGCTGCGGGATAGATGATTGATTTGCAATTTAAAATGACACTGAAACTCCTGAAACAGATATGAAAGAAACTTTCAGTGAATAATGTTTTAGTTGACAAGAAAAGATAAGGCACATCTTTCATCTGATAGTGGGCTGTTTTTGATAAATATTGTTCATAATGGAGAATTTTGGAATCATTAATGTGTGGATAGAACATTACTACTTTTTGACTGGGACTTCAGAAACCAGTTTCTTTGGCAGAAGTTTTGTCACATGGAAAAAAGAAACTTGGGGAGACACCTGAAAAGCACCCATAAGTTTACTATTATTTGACCTGCATTCAAACTGATAAATGATGAGGGTGAACCTGGTTGTGATTGTGGGTTGGCATCACCCCCTCTCTTCGACCATTTCCCAAGTCGAGGACAGGACACTACTGCAAGCACATTTCCTTTCGGTGGCATGGCAGATCCGAAATAGAGGGACATGCCTGGAAAGTAAGTCTCTAATTCCCCGGGCCCTTTGCCCTTTGCTAAGGTGGTGCTCTGTGTGCGCCCCTGTGGGCTCACTGCGAGCCCAGCCCGCTGCTGTCTGGGCGGGGTCTGGAGTCTGCGTCATCGGCCTCAGAGTGTCCCTGAGGAACAGAGGAGCTGCGCTCCCTGCACATGCTGGTCACCAAGGCTGGACCCTAGAGAGGACTGTGTGTCCCGCCTGACCGTCAGCCCCACTTCTTTCCCCGGACCCTTTGTCTCCCCTCACTTATCACCTGTTCGTTCACTCTGCCCTATCCTGTACCCCTCTCATGTCGCGACAGTGGTTTTCCTCAACAAGAATGATGGTAGAGGGCTGGTGTGGCCCACACTGTGCCTACAGGCACACTGGGTGTGCCACAGCGTGGGCCTGGCCCTCACCCATGTGCCCAACTCCTGCTCTCCCTCGCCCACTCTGTGTTGGAGAGACACCCCTCTTGGCCACGCCTGAGCGGCCTGGGGAGACATCCCCCGCTGCAGCCACCACGACTGGCGGGTGGCCCCCCTCATCCAGCAAGGCCTGGCAATGGCTTCATCTTGTAGAGCATTTGGCACATCAGAGAGCTCCACAACATGATATGAGTAAAATAATAAAGATTATGACCCAAGGGTACCAGATAGCAATCCAAGCTATTTATTCCAGATTCTTCTGCCTGTCATAGATGTCTAGATTCAAGCCCTTGAGTTTGGGTCAGCCAAACGTGATTTGCATCATTAAAACCACTCAACTGTACTTCGTTCTCTTTAGCATCCCATTAGTGGTCCGTCACGCAGAAGACCTACTATGTGCCAGGTACTCTTGTAGATGCTGGAAATACAAACATGAGGCAAACAGATGCAGCCCCTGTCCTCACAGAGCTGACTTTCTTGCTGAGGATCATCAAACGTCTTGGAACATTGTGCTGTGCATGTCACTTTTCTTCTACTTAATTATTTCTGTGAAGTAAATTGAAAGCATTTGTCAGGTGTTCAGAGTTTTCTCTGTTTGACTCCTGTCTACCGCATCAACCTTGTATCAGATTGCTATAGACTGAAGTTTATATCTCTCTAAGGTTCATATGTCGAAATCTAATCCCCAGTGTGAATGTGTTAGGAGGCAGGGCCTTTGGGGGGTGCTTAGGTCATGGTGGAGCCCTCATGAATGGGATTCATGTCCTTGTAATAGGAACCTCCAAGAGTTCCCCTTCTGCCACGGGGGACACAGAAAAGGTAGCCATCTGCGAACTAGGAAGAAGGCCCTCACCAGGCACTGAATCTGCTGGCACTTTTCTCTTGGACTTCTGGCCTCCAGAACTGTGAAAGAGACATGTCTGTTGTTTATAAGCCACCCAGGCTATGGCATTTTATTTTAGTGACTCAAATGGCTGATTATACATCAAAGACACCAATATATAGAATATGTTGAGTCCCTTGGGCTCCATGGTGCCTTCAAACTGAACTTCACACGTACTTATCAAAGTGTAGCTGACACCAGGATTAGCATCACCTGGTTTGGGGGTGATTGTCTCCCCTTCTATCTGTATGACTGGGTAGGGGCTCAACCATCCTCCTCTGAAGATGTCAGTTTGACCCTCAGTTTACTAAAGAGCCCACGACCTGGCCACAATCCAGTCTTCCCGCCACCCACCCTCACCACCTAATAAGTGGAAATCCTTGAAGGATACAGTTCTCATTTAACCAGTTCTCATGGGACCCTGTTGGCCCAGCCCCAGTACATGCCTATTACGGGCCCAGTATGCCTAGTACATGCTGTCAAGTGGTCCTCACCAGGGAGCTGCTCCGGGGAACGTGGGCAGTGTGTGGGCTGTGAGGTAAGGTCCTGCCCCAGCTGGCTCAGGGCGTCATGCCTAGTGATGGCTGTGAGGAATGTAGTTGGAGAGGTGGTTTCCTCTCCCTCCTTTTTCTCCTGTCTTTCTCTCCCCACTCTTTTTTTTTTTTTTTTTTGCATTTGTTGGTGTGGGAAGCACAATATGACTTTGCTTTGCCTGTGCCCCATGGAGGTGACATTACACAGATGTCTGGGAGCCCACAGAGGACCAGACCCTATGTCCCAGAGAATGAATCCTGGACATTACGGAGCAATGAGGTACTGACTGAGTGGGGCCAGCGTGATCTCTTTGTGACCCCCAAGGAAACTGGGAGGACAGTGCTGAATGAGGAGGGGCACCCTAAGTGTTTTTGGGGCTGTGTCTTTGCTAGGCTAGCCCATAGTCACCAGCAGAGTGACCTGGGTCAGAGAAGGGCCCAGACCTCACTTGTAGGAGGGCAGAGCTGCTCCCAGGACCAACTCAGATGCACGCCCTGGTTCAGAGCACCGCGAAGGTGTCCGCAGTGATAAAAGCCCGGCCCCTCCTCATTGAACAAGCCCCTCCTCCACCCGTCCGCAGGAACACAAGTGAGGGGCATAAGTTGCTTTGATAACCGTATTCATCCCCACCTTGTGTTTTGAAGTGTTCCAGCTTGCTTTAGTTTTATTAATGTGTTTCTTCTATCTTCCATCTGAATAGTGTTCTCTATGTAAAGTGACCAAATGTGATTAATGATGGATAGATTAAGATAGGACAGGGTGTTTGAAAAATGACTTAAGGACTGCATGTAAGTCACTGGCTAGAGTCCCAAAATGCAAATTCTGGTTAAGTTAGTGACTGGAAAATCATGATGGCCCAATGGCATGAGCCTCTTCATTATTTAGGATTGCTTTATGAACAATAAATAATTAGCATTTTATGTGAAAATGAGTTAATTATTTCTTAATTATTTCCATAGGCATTACAGTCCCAGAGTCAAAAGTTCCCATATAACTGACTCTCAGACATCCTTGCATGTCTGGCTGTCCAGCATCTGTAAGTCACCCCTTTAGTTTGCAAATGTGTGGAGTGGTCACACCCCATCGGAGGTTGGTACTGCAGTAAAACATCTGGAATAATCTAATTTGCAGGAGACTTTTTTCCCTGAGAAGAGTCTGCATCCTCCTGGATGGGGTTCTGGGAAAGGAAGTTGCTGGTACCCCTGGGCCTGCCTTGCCCTTGATCATCCGGGCAGCTCTGTGCTCTCACTCAGCCTTGCAGAATCGGAGAGCTTTATGAAAAATAAATTAATAATGCACACTAAATTACATCAGCAAGAGACACTTAGGTGTATATTGCAGTCTTCAAAGTTGATTAGATTCACGTTTTGTTCACGGGAGTGTGGCCCCTTCTGGTAAGTGCGTCGTGGGTCTTGAACCAGCGCCAGCCAGCATAGTCCGTGTTCTGCCCGCTGCCCTGTAGAGTCACGGGGGGCTCCAGCCTGGGCTCCAGGCTGCCAGGTGCACTGGTCAGGCCAGCAGCCAGCGGAGCTCAAGGCTTAAGGTGACCTGACTGAGTGTTCAAGAAGGAAGGCCGAGGCTCTGTGGGCAGGGGACCATTAGCGTGGTTTGCAAAGGACTGCTTGTTGCTCAGTGTGCACTGAGAAAAAGTCACCATCCAAGATGGCTTTCTGTTTGGTTGGTTGGTTTGGCTTGGTTTGGTTAAACCACAGAGCAGAGAAACATAGCTGCATCGATTGTTACCCCTTCCTGCCTGCTCTTTGGCGTCCGCACATGAAACACACTACTTCTGTGGCGGGAGGAGAGTGGGTATTTATCAGGGTTCAGAGCCAGTTCAGCCACACACTTGACAAATTATTTGTGGAATTGTTGTATTCATAGTCACTTAAATAAGAATCTGTCAACACGAAGGCTGAGCTTTGTTGCAGCGGGTCCCCTGGTTTTCCCTGCACACCCAGAGGATGATGGATTGGAAGTAATGCAAATTCACTACCATTTTATATGCCGGTGCCTTCCTCAGAGACAGGGAACATAGCTCAGGAGCATCGCGGAGGCTGGAGCTGCACAGGCCCGTTCCCGGGTGGAAGCCCTGCCTCCTCCGCCTCCCTTTTCTTCTTCGTTGTTTTTCTTTTCCTAATGGGACTTTGGAGCAGGGACACGGAATTCAGATTTTCCCTCACGTTTCATTCTGGAAGGTGTTCTCCCAGCAGGTGCACCTGCTGGCTTTTAGGCTACCTCATGCATGTGCTTAGCCATGCTCCGTAATTATAAAAAATTGATAAATATAATTATTTGGTTTTATGACAACTTAAAAGTTAATACCCCTTACGTAGCAGGATGTTAAGTCTTAGCTCCTGAAGAGGAAGCGGGAAAAGGGGACAGGGGGGCTGCGGAGCAGATGAATACAGGGGGGCAGTGGGGAGTGCTGGTTTAGCCCGTCCTGTGGCCTGTGAGGTTCCACGCATTCTGGTGGTGGAGCTGTCTCTTGTCCCGTGAGAATGGCCGAGCTGGGCTCCCACTGTCCCTCTGAAATGCGAGGACAGTAGGCCTCTCCGTGCCTGCCTTCCCAGGACCCTAAGGCTGAGGGAGCGCTGCCCAGCTCTGGTCCGACCAGAGACGCCGGGGCAGGCGAAAGGAGCAGAGCCCATGAGCCCTCCTCTGCTGCTTGGACAGTCGTTCTTCTCACGCATGGCAGGGGCACCAGGCGCGGAGGTGTGTCTGAAGCTGTCTCTGTAAGGAGGTTTCTAAGAAGGGCCGCAGGAGCCTTTTGGTTCCAGGTCTCGCCTGACTGAATAAAGCAGCCCGGCAGGAGCTGGAGGCCAGGCCGGTCAGAATCCCATGCGAGCTGGGGCGTCTCCACGCCTCCTCTGAGCCTCAGCGGTCGGGGCCGATCCAGCCGCCCAGGAGGCCTTTGGAAATGTGACTCCTCCAATGCCCTCGATCCCAGACTCTAACTCAGGAATAGCAACCAGAGGCCAACCCTGCCAGCTGAGCTTGGAAAGGAGCATGAGTCTCTCTTCCATCCTCCTTCCATTAGGAGATTTGCAAAGAAAGCCTGTTGCCTAAAAACATTCTTTTAAGCCACAGTGGTGCGCATGGTAGAGCATCATTACATCTGTGGCCCCTGTTTTTAAAAAGCCGAAGAGAAGTAAGAAAAACTCTATGTAAAAACAAAATCCCATGTCATATAACATGTCCTCTCAATACCATTGAAAAATAAATGTAATATTTTGAAATCACTGACTAATTATTTTTAATCACTCCATAATAATTTACGGCGACACTCACTCCTTTGGACGTGTTCCTGTTTTGATCTAAATGAATTCTTGAACACGCTGTCAAACCTCCTACTTTGGCAACTGATTTGGTTTTGCTGAATTTCATTCATGTGTCCATATCTCTTGCCAGTGAGGCTGTGGAACATATTTTGACAGCTTTGTCGCTAAGTGTGTTGCTACTTGTGTCTGGAACTGGTATCAGATTTCAGAGATTAATCTGTTTGTTTCCTCCATGCTCATGATGTCTACAGGGTGTCACTGGTTTGTCTGGAGGAGGAGGGGTGGGCTGGATGGCGTGGCCAGCGCCAGGTGCGGGGCATCTCACAGCACCTGCGCCCTGTGCCTGGGGGCTGGTCTTCCAGCGCCGGGTGCTGAGTGCACCAGCAGGTCCCTGGGAAGCCAGGATTTCCTCAGAGAGAGGCTGTAATTCACAAGAATGTGACATTGGACTGGGTGCGGCTGCCCCAAAAGGATTCTTGTTCAGAGAGCAGACTTTACATTAGAGTTTGGTGAATTACAAACTTCAGACAGAACCCTGACAGGACAAGAAGCTGTGCCTTATTTCTTTTTGCCATTCAACTTAGTCTCACTGTGCGCTCCTGTTCGTTGCTGGGCTTTCTCAGAATCTTCTAGAAGGGGGCTCTCATCATATGCCTTCTGGTCCAGCAACAGCAGATCACCTGGAAACTCATCGGTTATTTTTCAGTCCACCCATCTCTCCCCAGGTCTGTTGAATTGGAAACTGTGGGGGTGGAGCCAGCAGCATGCGCTTTTATAGGCCCACCAGGTGGTTCTGACCGAGGTGTGAAGTCACTCTTCCAGTTCCCGCACATTGTCTCATCACATTTCAAGTGTTTTCTGATCATGGATTCCTGCAGCCTCATTTATGCCGTTTGTTGCCTGTCTTTGTTCACTAATAACTTTATTGAATCAATGCTTTATGACAAAGAGGCCTTGCTGTCAGGCACTGACGTTTGCACGCTGGCCACTGTGCCAGCCACGGACACACGCCTGCTGTGCCTCAAGGAACTGACAGGTCAATGGAGCAGAGGCCACAGTACCGGCCGTGGCAGTCCTGTGGCCTACGTGCAGAGTGACAGGCACCTTGACTATGTGACAGGATGGGGCAGGAGGAAGTAGTGTGTGGGTTGAGAGCGTCAGGTCTGGTCTCTGGACAGAGGGGCCGGCATGTGCGGTTGTGGAGCATCATTCCTGGGACAGTGTGTGGATCGTGTGGCTGATGGAAGAGTGAAGGAGGTGAGAATGGAGTAGGAGAAAGGGTCTAGAGCTTACGGGCCAGGATCAGGAGTTAGGGGGCCATTGAAGATTTTAAGCAGAGGTCACAAAAACAGATTTATGCCTGAGGACCTGCCCTGGGGGCTACAGCATGAATGACTTGGAAGGAGCACAGCTGGGGGCAAGGGAATGGGCCAGAGGTTGCCAGTGATCCATCTGTTTAATCAACAGATACCCACCAAGCTCCCAGAGAGGAAACACAGCCTGTGGATGCAGAAGCCAGGCCCTGGGATCAGATGGAACAGACCTAGTTTTCAGTCCCAGCTCTGGGATTTTCCAGCTGTGGGATCTTGGGCACAGTCCTCTGACCCTCATTCTCCTCATGTGTAAATGACAATAATAATGATATTCACCCCAGAGAATCGTCATGTGAGATTATGCACATAAAACGTTTCCACACGTGACAGGACCCAAGTGTTCAATATAAAGAACCGCACTACTATTGTGCGGCAGGCACGTTACTGGATGTGGTCACTTGCGTGCGTGGAGAGTGCCTGTGGATGAGAGACAGCGTGGACGGCCTCGGGGGCAGGGGATGAGAGAGGACTAACTCAGTGAGTGCTGTGGGCATTTGTAGTGCACAGGGAGAAGCTGGGCGTGTCTCCTGGGCTTGTAGTTTGAGTAGGTAGGGTTGACCCCCTCCTGGCTGCGGGAACGAGGGGGCGGGGGGAAGGCCTGGGGATGGGAAGCAGTAAGCTGTGCTGCTACTGATCATGAGCTGTATCTGTTCTTGTGGGTCTTGCAGGTGCAAGTATCTGTCAGAAGTCAGATTCCCAGTATGGAGCATAGAGATTTGGGGTACTGGGCTCATGTTGGCACAACCCCGGCAGCATTCAAGGCCCTTGCAGAGGAGAGAAGGTGGCATTCTTTCAGGCTTTACCCAGGGATTCCCAGCAGAGTGCCCCTCTTGCTCTGAGACCTTGTCTCACTCCGGCTTAACTGCTCTTGGTTACACACATGGCGTCTTGTATCTGGGAGCAACTCTATGTCCCCAGGGAGTTGCCTTGTGTGGTTCCCCCACTGAGATGTTTTTTGCTCCCCCCATGCCTTGCTGAACCCCAGAATCTCAGGGCCAGAGGAGAAGGGACCTTGAGGCACATTTAAATCTCTCTGCAACCTCCCAAATGATGTTTTGTTGCTACTAAGACTGAAAGGGAACTAAAAGGGATGATCAGGAGGGTAGTTGTAGGACCCAAGTCTAAAACCATTTTTTGAGCACTTCCTACGTTCCTAACTATCTTTGTCTCTCTCCCTGTCAGAGCACTGCCTTAGGTGGAGACTTCAGCATTCCAGAAGACCCTCTTCATCATCACGATCTTGGGAGAGAGGAATATCCATAGCTCATTGCCCGGGGAGCAGGACCCTGGGGAATGAGACACACTAGAGCCGTGTTTACAGAGGGTGGAGGGAGTTATGGAGAGTGAGGTGATCAGTGGCTTGACTAAGGAAGCGGAGAGTGATGCTGAGAGTCCAGAACAGGATCTTTGTGTCAGCCACGGATGGAGAAGTGTTGGGGGGGAGGTGCTGCAGGAAAACCTCACTACTGTTACTGGTTTGCCAAGTCAACCCAAAGGGGGTAGCTTTGACTCAATTCCATACAAAAGGGACCAGATATTCCTCTTCCTCAAGGGAAACCTGGACACCAGGGGTTGATGTGCAGTTTCTAAGTTTTTCAAGATTGGAAAAGAATTCTTTAAAAAACAATGCTGTGGAGCCTAACAGAACATAACCAGGGAGCGGGGCATGACATTTAATGCTGCTGGTGCGTGGTATCTGAGACACAGGGGAGGCAGACACTCCATAAAAAAACTTATTTCATTGAAAAACAGTTGAATTCTGTACCTCCTCTGACTTGGGTGCCCCAGGGTGGGTGGCTGGAGGCAGACAGGCTCCTAGGAGCCAGGTGTGGCTTTGTTCTCTCATCTCTCTAGGCAGCCTCCCTTCTGATTTCCTGTTGGGGTGGGATGGGTGTGGGTGTGAGAGCTTTAATTGCCAGCCCCAGGCCCCTGGAGGTCACTGTAGCTCAGAGTCATTAAGGCTGAACTCCTGACTAAGGATGGGCACAGGCCAGGAGGGCAGGGATGGCTCGACCTCAGGCCAGCTACACAGGGAGAGGGGCCCGGCGCTCTTGCTGACGTCTGTGAACACTGCCATGGGGTTGCGCCTCCCTGTTCACGGTGTGTTGCCTGTTTGTGGGTCTTCAGATGGTGTTCCCTTTGCCAGGGTGCAGAGACCACTTACGTGTTATATAAAATGTAATCATGTTGTTGGCTTCCCCCTGGTTTCCTGTTGATTGACTTTTACAGCTTGCAAACATTATGCTGAATTGGTAAATTGCAATAAATTTAATCAAGAATTATTTTATTCAGCCTACTAATGAGGGATAATAGCACATGTATCAATTGGGCCTGTCAATTTCTGTGGAAATGGATTTACAAAGGGGTAGGAAGCAAAGAATATCATTGTATCAATTCACTTCATTATTTTTAATTTGCTGTGAATATTGAGTGTTTCTAACATAAAATCATTCCTCAATTAAAATAAAACAGCTGCACTGCTCTCGGCCCCTCATCCCTTGTTTTTGCTTACAGATTAGCAGTTGTCATTGGTTTCAGTCTGTTGTCATCTCATTAATTTGCACCCATAAATGGGTAAAAAAGTATTCTCAACTGTCAGTGAAAGACGTAACAGAGCAAAGTGGTTTTCTAGTATTTTAGGGAAACAGCAGGGTTTCTGCAGCAACAGAGGCGGAGCGTGTGGGGCGGAGCGTGGAAGAGCCGGGCCTGCCCTGCTCAGTTGGACTCTCGGTAATTCTCCAAGAAATTACCTGGCCTTGTTTAGGACTTTTTACTATATGTCCTGTGATTAATTATTTGCAAAAATGGCCATGAGTATTGCCTT
The DNA here is from genome assembly GCF_054644295.1 of Miniopterus natalensis. Taxonomy (NCBI): domain Eukaryota; kingdom Metazoa; phylum Chordata; class Mammalia; order Chiroptera; family Miniopteridae; genus Miniopterus; species Miniopterus natalensis. Next base: position 2,716,052 of record NC_142098.1, read on the forward strand.
CTCTGTGTCTCTGCAATGTGACTTTGCCACTTTCCATCAAGAAGTGAAGTCTTGCCCTGGCCGGTTTGGCTCAGTGGTTAGAGTGTCGGCCTGTGGGCTGAAGGGTCACGGGTTCGATTCTAGTCAAGGGCGAGCACCTCGGTTGCAGGCTCCATCCCTGGCCCCCGTCGGGCTCCCTGGGGGAGGCAGCCAATCTATGTGTCCCTCTCACATTGATGTCTCTCTCTCTCCTGTTCCCTTTCACTCTCTCTGAAAAGCAATGTAAAAAATACCCTCTGGTGAGGGTTAAACAAAACAAAAAAGAAGTGAAGTCTCTCCACCTCATGAATCCGAGCTGGTCATATGACTTACTGTGGTTATAGAATGCAGCAAAAGCAAAAAAACCAAACCAAACCAAACAGTGTGCATGTCTGGCTTAGGCCTCAAGAGACTGTGCTTGCCTCTGCTCTGCTATTTCTTTTAGACCCTGTGACCCTCATGTCACCAGGCTCCAGCCAGCCCACTGGAGGGTAGCACATCCTCCCGCTGCATCGTCTTAGACCAGCCAGCCTCCTGGTGACCACAGCTGACTGCAGACGCAAGGATGAGACTAGCGGCGTCCAGGAGAACTGCCCAACTCAGCCCAGCACACATTCTGACTCACAGAGTACTGAGCTAGGCAGTTTCTGAAGCCACAACATATGAAGGCAGCTTGGTACGAGGCCAAAACTAACTGATACATATCCACAATTTCCGAGTGACCTGGAGCTGCAAATGGATGTTGCAGGCTTAGCAAAAGATGCCCAGAGTCGAGGCAGGAGAGAGAATGCAGGCATGCGCGGGGCGCCCAGGCTGCTGCACTCTCAGAGCAGGCGTTTGAGCAGCATTTGCACGCACACACCCGGGGCCTGGGGCAGGGGCCGCCGGGACTCCCGCCCGGCCCTCTTGCACTGCCAGGCCCTTCACTGCCACCTTGTCTCCAGGGCCTCTCGCGGTCTCCAGGTGCTGGGTCAAGTGCTAGTTCAAGATACTTTCAGAAAGTTCTGGAGACTTTCAGAGCAGAGAGGGGCAGACAAGGAGCTGTGGGCCCTGACCATGGTGAGGTCCTGGGTGGGCCCAGCAGGCACAGGATCTAGAGACACTAAGTAGATCATACGAAGGACTCCTCAAACCTAGGATATGCTGGCCATTTACTGGGTACTCTGTGCTGAGCTCTTTGCAAACATCGAAATCACTGGTGGACAGCAGAGATATAAGCTACCAACCTCATCTCACAAAGCAGTAAACTATGGCCAAAAGAGGTTAAATGATTTGTTCTGTTCAAGGCCACACAACAGCTGAGAGGGGAAGCTGGGACAAGGCTGACAACACAGTTCATGACTCTCCAATACTCCATGGCTATAAAAGGCTGTCTGAGGTGTGTAACTCAGTCTTCCATCTTCAGTCATTAACACTTTAATGTAAATTAACGCCTTATTCCTCAGGAACTGTTGCCTGAGAACATGACACTAAAGGAAAGCTCTGGGAGATAGAACTGCTCTCTGCATCTATGAATTGGGGATGCACCTTAATGCTGAGTGGTTCCCTCAGGCCTGTAGGACAGGCCACCACCCAAGCCACAGGACCAAGAGAATGGAGGGTTATTTACCCGAGGACCACATGTGCTGTGTGACAAAGAGAGGTGAAAATGAGTGCTTGACAGCCCCGGCAGCACATGTGATCTCACCCTTGCCCCCACCCTCAGCAGGTTTAGAGAAGCCTTCTGCAAAGCTGCCCAGGCAGGAGTCCTTGGGCTGCCTTTTGTCCACACTCTTGGAGGCTCCTGAGGATCTCCCGCCAAGACCCTTATGAGCTTCAGTGCACGGCTGTCCTGTGGGTTCCCTCCAGAGTGCTTGGAGCGCTTCCTTCCTCCAGGAGTGCTGCACGTGGAGGCAAACCAACGGCAGCTGACTTGTGTTTATAGATACTTTTTGCTTTGATGCACCTGGGTGCCTTATAAATCTGTCATAATTCTACAATTAACGCTTCTACCTTTGGATTAAGCAGCAGCTGTTTGTGTGGGATGGCCTTGCTCGGCAGGGCCCTCCCCACGGACACTGCCCAGTCATACATGTCTACTTGTGTGTGTTAAAGATGTTAACTCGTAAAAAGTGAATATTTAAAACATGCTATAATTTATAAACCATTTCTTCCCTTTTTGGCTATATGCAAAGTCTAAAACACGAGGGGTGTCTTGGTGAGGGGTTAAATGGGTGACACACCCTCTGGGCCTTTACTGTGTCATCACACGTGGCTTAGTATTTCCTTGCCAGATTCTCAGGCTGTTGCACGGAGGAACTGCGGCACGGACAGGAAGGAATTTGAGGGTATAAAGTGCTCGGCTCCAGCGTGGAGCTCTGGTTCCCACCATCGGCTCCTCCCCTGGCGCCTGCCATCTGTACAACCAGGAGGTCCCCGTGGAAGGAATGTGCGGAGCCCCAGCACAGGGCTTGGGCACGCTAAGCAAATGGTGATGGCTGTTACGGCCAAGGTTCCTTCCTGTGTTGACCTTCTGTGCCCCCAGGTTCTCCTGGCCAACCCCAAGTGGTGCAGATTGTCAGTGGATTTGGGCAGTGGTGGCAGGGCCTCCTGTCCCCTGGATTGTCCAGCAGGCTCTGCTGCTCCAGCATCCCCAGTGCACAATTTTTCCAGCTTACCCAGAGCTGCCCTCTGCTTGCTGTGGAGCATCAAATGAGATCATAGCCCATGTTGTCATGGATGCTGGTATTTTATATTTCCATTTATTTCCACATGTGAATATTGGCGTTGGCTCGACCGTCATGCTTAGAGGGAGGTGAAAGGTTTTATGTGAGTAAGAGTTGATCAATATCTGAACCAGTCACCTCCTGTCTGCCTCTGGGAGTCTTGTCTCCATCGGCGACTAGGAAGAAGATAGATGCCCCTAGGGCGGCAAGAAATGCACCTGCCTCAGACCCCTTCAGAGCAGGTGGGGAGTTATCAACTTTAAAACAAACCCCTTCATTTTGGGGACATGCAGCCTTTTGTCAGGTTGGAAAAGGTTAGAAACATTTTAGAAATGAGGGTGAAAACAGTGGGCTGAACTCACATGATGTCAGTCCACTGGATAAAACCTTAGAATTCAGTAAAATAGATCCATTCGAGGGTTAGGTGATATTCATCAGCTGCTTGGGTATTTCAATCCTTCCTCTCCAAGGACATCTGATTTTTTAAAAAAAGACTTTTTATTGATTTTTAGAGAGAGAGGAAGGAGGAGGGGGAGAGAGAAACATCAATGTGAGAGCAAAACATTGATCAGCTCCCTCCTGCACGCCCCCACCATGGATTGAGACCGCAACCCAGGCATTGTGCCCTGACTGGGAATCAAACCAGCAATCTTTGGTGCAGGGGACAGGGCCAAACCAGCTGAGCCACACTGGCTAGGGCAAGGACATCCAGCTTGGGTTTGGTATCTCTTGTGCTCAAGTGGGAGGTGAGAAACAGAGAGTGCAGACTTGGGACATAGCCAGTCCTGGTAATTTAGGAACTGAGACTCGACTCTTCACAGATCTATGGGCTCTTAATATTACGGAAGAAGCTTTGTGTCCCAGACAAATGAGAAACGAGCACTCCCTCCTAATGGTGGGTAATAAGTCAGCATCACGCTCTGAAGATCTTGGGGCCAGCCCCCTGCCAGTCTCCCTTAAAACGGTTGACATGCGAATATTTTACCCTCTGCCCCTCCTTCTCTAGCACATGTTAATAAAAGTTCTGTATAAAACAGAGCGATAAAGGAGATTAATACTTTTATTTCTCACACGTGCTGAACTCTTTTCATCTTGAATTACCCAGTCGGAGTGTCTACACCACGTGAGTTAATTAACTTCATCATTGTCAACTCTCCAATTCATCTAAATCGTCATAGGCAAGACCTCTGCTTCCTAAATGGAAAACCTTCTATATAAACAAATGCAGAGGCATCCGCTGTCTGGAGGGCTCAGTGGGTGTGTGCTGGTGCAGCCTCTCTCCTGGAATTCTTTTTAATATAGACCCACAAAGGAAATCGCTCGCATTTCCCTGGCAAATCTGGATCTTGAAGGTCTGAGTCTTGGCATTTAGTTTGGTGATACTGTATCTGAATTAGAAATGTCTCTTTCTAAGAGGCAGAGAAATTAACAGAAATGATTTCTGGATCTGTTAGCTGCAATGGAATGGATGTTGCTTGGGTCTAGTATGGTATGTGTGTGTCCTCATTTTAATTGCCATGTCATCATTCTCTTTCTTCATTTTGGACATTTCTAAGCCCTTATTGAAAGTCCTCCTTCAAGGTGAGGAGATGGCGTTGGGCACCTGGTGAGATAAGGGTGAATTTCGAAAACTTGGAGCTCTGATTCTCACCTGTGCTCAGGCTTGGAAGGATGTGACACACTGTAGAAGACTGTCACAGGTTAGCCATGTCCTTGGAAGGTAATATGGCGTCTGCACCTGGTAGAACCAGAACTGAGTTCCTCAGGTGACTCTCATAAAGGGAAGCCCCCTGAGTCACCACATTTCATAGCATTTGGACCAGAACAGGCTCAGAGAGGTTTCTTGAAGGGTAGACTACCTCCCTCTGAGGGGATGGTGTATCTTGCACTGGGAATTGCTGGCCATGGGTGGCCTTGTTCATCCTGACCCCTGGCAAGGGGCTGCAGGGCTGCCTAAGCTATGGTCCCAGATGATGTTTCCTTTATCATTACTGGGAACACCAGCCGCATTCAAGAGCTACCTTTCATTGAGCAGCTACTATGCACCCGGTGCTCTGATGGCTGCTCTACAGAGGAATTTACAAACCCTAGGAGGTTGGTACTTTAGCAACTCCTATTTTTATAGAGGGAGAAATAGGCTCAGAGAATCTGAGCAACTTTCTCTAGGTCTCACAGCAACAGATGGGAATGGCCAAGGAATCAGCAACTAGTCTTAGAAGCCCCAGGCTGTCATGGGAAGTGTTCAGCTAGGCCGCCAGGCTGTCCAGCATGTTCTGGTTAACTGGAACAGTGGAAAGAGCAATCAGATAATCATAACCATAAGTTTGCAGTTGTTTCTGGTGATATTTACATGCAAATTTTGTTTACTTGTGTAAACTTGCTTTGCTTTTCAGCAGAGGATGGTGTCCTTGCTTAGGCAGCCTTATAAGAATGTGCTTGACTCAGTTTACATTGAGGGTTTTTTGTCTGGGCTGACGGTGGATGCTGGGGACCAGGACAAGAAGATCCTTAGGACAGGGGGCAGTTCCTCTTCCCACCCCATCCCCTGAGGCTGCAGAGAGAAGCCCAAGGCAGTTTCATGAGGCACACTGAGGTACTGGGAGCACAAATAGCATGGACCCTCCCAGCCATGACCCCACTGGGCAAGAGAGTCTGTTTCCCCCAGAGCTCTGACCCTGAGGGCATTGCAGAGGTGTGGGCAGGGGCTTCACAGGGTTGGCTTCCAAAGTTTCATCTGCTTGTGAGCTCCTTTGAGACCCGCCAGGGGACACCCAAAGATACTAGGGGGGCTTCCATGCCTGGAGCCCTGGGTGAACAGATTGGGGCCAGTGTCAGCCAAGCTCTGGTTGTCCTCTCGTAAGCAACACTGGAGCCCTGTTCAGGGCAGGCCTGGGAACGCCACACTGCAGGGACAAAGGTGGCCTCTCCCGCCCAGCCTCGCTGTGGTGTGACTGGCAGGCCCAGTCGTGTGTATTTAAGTGCGCAGCGGGACGCTTCGGCACCGTGCGCCTGCCGTGGAACGATGACCGCGGTCAGGTTGACTAGGAAATCTGTCACCTCACACACTTCTTTTGGTGGTAACAACACCTAAGAACTACTCGCAAGCAAATTTTGATACAGTGCAATGAGCTGTTCCCTAGAAGTCACGCAACTCGTGCCTGAAGCTTGTGCCCTTTGACCGGCGTCTCCCCGTTTCTCCGGCGTCCCCCCGTTTCTCCGGCCCCGTGCTGGGCAGCCGCCGTTCTACTTTGTTTCTATGAGTTCAACGTCCTTTCTTCTAGATTCCACATGTAAGTGGTCCCATGAAGGATTTGTTCTTGTTTCACTGAGCACAATGCTCTCCAGGTGCGTCCACATTGTTGCAAATGGCAGGATTCCCTTTTTGTGGCTGAAGATCCCCTGTTGTATCTGTGATGCTGCGTTTCCTTTGTTCACTCATCTGCCGACGGATCCTTAGGTTGTGTTCTTACCTTGACTATTGCAAATAATGCTGCAGTGAGCATCGGGGCGCAGATACCCTTTGCGGTCAAGTGTGGCCTTGAAGATGGCATGAGGTGGGTGTGGGCTGCTGCCAGGCAGAGCCCCGGAAAGAAGACAGTGTGCAGTGGCCGCTGCTGGAATCCTGTCTGCCCTTTAGGGGTCACCTTGGGCAAGTTACCTAAACTCTCCGTGCCTCGGGTTCCTGGGCATAGTGCTGACACTTGCCGGGCAGGGGTGTTATTGGGGTGAATTACATGGACATGGGGAAAGCCTGCCACGAACAGTGGGTGTGCTGCCCACTTTTATTACTATTTTTATTATAAAGAAAGAACAAAATCCTAAGTGGGGAGGCTCACAAGGATGTGCCAAAGCACAGGGCCCGCACACACTCACGCATCAGAGAGGACGACTCTCTCATCTAATTAAGGTCATGTACCCGTAATGGTGAAAAAATTTTGTCTGTGAGCCCAGTCAGCTCCATGGTCATCTGACAGAGTTTTATCACCATCAGTGACAGACTTAAAATATCTGTATCAGTAGAAATTATAGAGCAAATAGTAGCTTTGTAAAATAATTACTTATCTGAAATACTTTAATAGCTAAACAATCTTTATTACTTTATAAATTTGTTTTAAAAGGTAATTATTTCTGAGTTTTAATGATTTAGTCAATTTGTTTACCATTGCTTTATAAATATATAGCACTTCTTTTGTTAATAAATGAAAGTTATTTTCATTCTGATTTATGTTGCCTTTTACACACTTCTTTCATATAAGATTCTTCTGCTCAAATCTCGGGGTCCCTCTTTTTTCCACTGATGCTGGCAGCTGAGGGGTCATCAAAAAGCCCAGTGAAAGAATTCATTCTATCTGTGCTCTGCCTGCCTCTCAACCTCCACAATTACAGCCTGGTGAGAGGCAAGTAATAAAGGAGTGGGGTGTGGATGGCAGGAGGGTTCTGTGTCTCTGGCAAGTCTCCTCTGTGTGGCTTTTGGGGGCCAAATTGGTCTGGCCAAAAGAGAATGTGAACATTTTATCTCTTCTCTGTAAATGCTGGTGCTTGGCTGCATCTCTATAATTAAGAATTGTTCAGATTCGTCATGAAGTTAGTGCTGAAAGGTCCACACGAAACTGGCTTTGTGAAAGGAATGATGCTTTATTTAGCAACTGCCCAAGTTATGGTGTGAATTCCTGAGCTGGAAATAAACGCATTGCCCTGGTTGGCAAGCAGCTGTTCCTGTGAATAACCAACTGGCCCAGGAGAACCGGAGCCGAGAGGGTGGGCTGGGGGCTGGCCAGAGCCTCCAGGACGCTCTGGACATTCAGGCCCAGCTCTCCCGGCCCTGACAACTCGATCCTTCTGTCAAATGTAGCTGGCAGGGGGCCACCAGGGCCCCCTGAATCCCCAGGGCCTCTCCAAATTGCCTTGCTCCCAGGTTCTCTTCTTCCTCAATATTTCTTGAAATGTGTACTGGAGCCTTTGTCATATGGTGATGGATAGAGGCAGTGAGTGGAGAAGAGCACCCGGTCTTAATGCCTCTTTTCCTTTCTTGGTGGTGAGGAGGCTGCAGGGTGTTGAGAATACTCCAGACTCCACTCCCCATGGAGCCTCAGGCATGTTTATCACGGTGCCAATAAACCGGGCGCGATTTATGGCCCTGCTTTTTAATTCATTCAATTCTCTGTTCATTGGGAGCTTAATGTTGTTGATCTATTTTCTCTTGAAACAAATAAAAACAATATGTGCTGACACTGGCTGGGACTTTTGACATGGACCAGAGAGGTCAGCATTTAATTTTATATTTATAGACTACATGGACAATATTATCTGTATTAAAAACTGCTCACTCAATCCTTGTCATTTTACAGCTTGGGTCAGAGGCTCCTGTCTCAGTGCTGGGTTTTCTCCTTCAGTCTCTTCTCTTTCATCTTTCTCTTCCCCGCACCACTTTCCACCCTTCTCTCTGTTTCTGTTTCTTCTTCCACTCCGGGATGACCTTGTCTTTCTGTCTTGGCAGCTTCTGGCCTGTGGGTGCCATCCGCTCGTCCCCCCTCCCCGCCCCCTCCCCCGCCCCGCCCACGCACACCCTCGTGGGTGGCTCCGTCTCTTTCTCTTTGGGACCCCCCCTCCGCTTCAGCTCCACTCTACCCCTCTCTGAAAGCAGCGTATAGGCCAGCAGCGAGGGCATTTCGGGTCGGATGTGTGGCGCGCCCTCTGGGCCCTTGCCGTGGGCTGGCGCTCTGGATTTGGGGCAGCTGTGCCCATCGGGGTCTCCCGAGCCGCTGTCTCGGCGTTCATCCGGCGGGAGTCACGGGAGCGACGCCCAGCTGCTTCGCGCTGGGTCTAAACAATCAGCCGGGTTGAGAAATGGAGCCGAGGAGCAGCAGGAAGCGGCGGGAAGAGCCCTGGGGGCCTCCAGCTCTCAGGTGGAACCGATGGGTTAAGCTCATGGCAGTGTCGTCTCTGCCTCTAAAGTGAAAACAGTGATGGGTACAGTTCAGGGCTGGGGGTGAGGGTTGGAGGGTGACCATTGTGGGGCACGCAGCCTGGCACACGGGAGGCGCCCAGCAAACAGAAGCTAATGATCACCTGCATTGTTTTCTGCTTATTTGGGGGACACCATTTTAGCCTAGCAACTCTATTAATAAAAGGGTTGTTTGAAAAATAACCTGTTTGTGAAAATACAAAGCTCAGGAGCACTGCTAGAGATGTGGCATCTGAATCTTGAATCGATCGCCTCTTGGTGAGTCGTCATTCGCTCGCTGGGACCCTGTCTGTGCATCTGTGGCAGAGATATCCCTAACCTTCCTGGGATCTTTCTGGTGACTGCCTGCTGTAGCGTGGACGCCATGTGGTGTGTAGGCCAGGAGTGGCGTCTTTCGAAGGGGTTTTATGAATGATGTCCCCACTGGGTCAGCTACCAGTGGTGTGGCTCGAGTCTCTACTAATTGGAATCGGGCTGCTGCTTCTGCCCGTGGGCACTCCTCCCACAGTGCCTGTGTCCTCACCTGTGAAATCAGGGTAATGATGCTGCTCCATCCACAGATGACAGGAGGATTAATTAGATGCTATATTTAAAAGACTTTAGATCCTTGGAGGAAAGTGCAGTGTAACTGATATCTAAGAAGATAAAATATTTAAGCCATTGCCTCCAGGGGCCGTTAATCTTATTGTATTTTCAGCATTTTAGAAATTTTGTATGAAAACATCCTTTAAGAAAGCTTCTCTTCCCAGACAGCTGAGAGAGAAACACTTATTTAGAGAGTACAAGACTTGGCATTATTTCCCAAATCAGCCTCTTCCCTTCCCAAGATGGTGGAGCTGCACGGCTGTCCTGCGCCTCTGGCCCGTCTCCTGCGCCTCTGGCCCGTCTCCTGGGCCAGGGTTCGTGGAGCGGTGCAGTGGCTGCCGGAGGGAGGAGGAAGGCTGATGCAGAGATCACCCAGGCGGGGCCTGGGCAGACACAGGCATTGCATCCGAGCAAATAATGAAAAAATTAAGTGATATCATTTCTTCAATTAAGATTGTAAATAAACACATGATGGTTCTGAGCTGAATGAAATTTAACTTAGATCAACCCTCCTGCCTTAGATGATGAAACTGAGACCTAAAGAGATTAAGTGCTTTTACCAAAGGCTTTGTGGGACAATGGACACCAATCCCTGGGCCTCCCAATTATAAGGGAGCTAAAGAAGCGTAAGTTTCAGGCCCTGTTTCCATGTGTCCTTTCCTGTTACAAAAAGGCCCCCTGACTCTCTGTATTTGTAATGTGATATTCTTTTCCTTAAAGAGGGCTGCTAAAATTGTACAAGTTCAGAGCTCGGCACACCGGGGTCTGTCCTGCCCTTAGGTCTCTTAAGCTGGAATGGTTTCCATTTTTAGATCCATAATGTCCTACTCAAATGATTCTGGTTGCACATAACAAAAGCCCAGCTCAAACTTGCCTGAACAGGAAAGACAAATTATCATTTCATGTAACTAAAAAGTGGACTGCACCGATAGCTTCAGGCATGGCTGGACCAGTGGAACCCCGTCTCCTTCCATTCCTCCACTCTGCCATTCCCCATATGGTATTGCTTCTGAGGCAAATTCCCTCCAGATAGTGCCAGATTGCCGCCAGCAATTCCCAGCTTCATCCTTCCAACTTAATGAGCCCCCCTCCCAAACATATTGCTGCTTCCCCAGTAATTCCAACCAAGTTCCCACAGGAAGACCTTCAGCGGACAATTCTGAAGGTCTTGAATCCAGCTGAACACATCAGTTTGGCCAGGGGAGTGAAAAGGGCAGATCAGCTAAGTCATGTCTCCCCTCCAAGAGCTGGGATGTGGATCTAGTTCCTTCCAAGTCATCTGGACTGAGAGGTAGGAAGGGTTAGTTCCCCAGAGAAGATCAGTGGGTATTCTAGAAGCAGGGACAATGGACAGTAGGCTGGCTGAGTTCACAGACCCTTGGTGCTCATGGTCTTGTGCGTTTTATTCTCTCAGAGCATCTCGTCCTCAGCATGTCCCAGATCCTATTTCCTGTTCACATGAGTGAGATGCTGAGAGCTGGGACCAGGCCAGAGGGATAACCAAGGACCAGACAGGACTCTGTTCCTACTGGTGGGTGACAGCCTGGACTGAGGACCAAGGGCTCAACCCTCTGTCTACCCCCAGGCACTTTGCTCTGCATAATTTCCTGGAATTCAGACCAATCCCAGGCAAGAGCCTTGAATTATCTGAAATTAATTTGCCACACAATGTGATGAAGACTCAAAGTAGACATTAAGTTGTAGAGAAATGAAAAGGCTGCATCCTGCACATGCGTAAGTGGGTCAAGATTCATTCTCTGCTCTTCTGTGACGGTGGCACCATCCACAGGGAACTTCTGATGCTCAGGGTCGCGGATCAGGCCCTGGTGCTCTTTGCCTCTTCCTTAAATTAGGACAGTAGGAAGGATGAACTCTGAGAGCCAGGCTCCGGGACCTATGGCGTCTGGGCACTTGGGAGAGCAGGGGCCAGGTTGCAGGGCACTGGGCACATTCAGTATAATCGCACCCTTGGCTTCCTGAGTGTGACACATCTCGCCTGATTACACTGCATGTCCACGGAAGTCAGACTTGGGTGGGGGAGGCTCCTGTCTGCTGACCTTTATTTTGGCTGAAAGCTAATAGGAATTCCACTGTGCAGACAGGATTCTCTCCAGGGGAATTTGCACACTGACACAGACTTTGTTCCCATCATTGTGTTTAATTGAAAGAAGAGTCATATCACATTTTTACCTAATGATTTCTACAACATTCTTACATAATGAAAGGAAAGTGATGTAAGTCAGTCCTCAGTACTTGGCTAATAGGGCCATTTCCTTGCCCACTTCCTCCCAGCCTTGAAGCTGTGGATAACTGTATGCTTAAAACAGGACAGAAAGGCGACCACGGAGGGATGGGTGATGGTGGTGGTGAGGGTCTGGGCTTTCTGACTGGCAGGATACAGAGCAGCCTCACCAGACTGGTCTTGAGCTGGCTGGTGCCCAGGCCGCCTATAGCCATAGCATGTGGAGGCTGTCGACAACCCATGGTGTCCTAAGCCTCTTTTGGCACTTGTCCGAATCCACGCACCATCACCTTATGCAGGTGTCCCCCACACCATGCCCCACCACGAGCAGTGGAGAGAGCAAGGTGGAAGAGCCCAGGGAGTGGGGGGATGGTTCCCCCAACAAGGATGAAGGAGGAGCGGCAGTCCAGTGCCCACCCTCTGACTTAGAGCTCAAAACACACCCATAGAGATGTAGTGTCTGCTGACAGTGTTTAATATTTTTGAATTGGAATACCTCCTGCCACGTGGATTCTCCAGTTTGCCATAGGACCCCCCGTTCACAGGACCTTCTCTACAGTTTGCATGACACCCTTACTTCAACAGTTTGGCCCCTAGGGTTGACAACCCCTTTGAGCACATTTCTAGCCTTCATGCTGAGTGAGCCTGGTGAGAAATCGTAGACTCTGAAACAACTCTGAGGGGGGCTCTTGGTCTTCATAAAAAGGAAGATGACAGCTTCACCTCTTTCTTGAGCTGTGACAGCCGCTCTTCGCCAGCCTCTCTCCTTCCTACTGTCTTTTCAAATCGCATCCTGCAGAGGATCTTCCTAAATCAGCTCCCTGCACACTCCCCACCTGTGCCCCAAACCCTTTAGCGATGCCCATTGCCTCCTGGATGACAGATCCCTCAGCCAGCATTCGGGACCTTCCACCGCCCTTCCCCACCAGGACGACAGCCCTCCCTCAAGGCTCCTGTGCCCACTGGGAGTGCAGAGAGCACATGCTCCTTGTCTCTACTCTGAGACTTTGGGAAATGCAGGGTGGAACTAAGGCTGCACACAACTTGTACCCTCTTTCTGCAGGCGTGGGAAACCATTCTCCCTCTCCTGAGTCACCCTCGGGTCCACAGGAACTCTGAGAGACCCTCTCAGGTCCAGCTGCAGTCCCCACCCGTTTCCATTCCTTCTTTGCAATACGGCTCCTCCCTGGGCTTCCCCAGAAGACACGGCTGTGGCACCCTGTGCTTTCTTCCCCACGGGCTGAGACTGGCTCAGGGAATATCCTCCAAGGAAGGAGTGGTTCTCAGCTCAGGCTGCACCTTGGACTCTCCTGGGAGCTTGAAAGATCCTGGCAGCCGGGCCACACCCCAGAATGATCAGATCAGAATTCCTAAGGCTGAGACAGGACATTGGTAGTTTTAAAGCTCCCCAGGTGAGCACAGTGTGCCCCCAAAAGAGGAAACACTACTCCCAGCTTATGGTTCCCCACCCGAGCTCCTTGGTGGCTCAGGAGCCTTTGCAATATGTGAATGCTCAGGCCTCACTCCCAACTAATAAAAAGAATCTTTGAGCTCATGTTATTGGCCATCAGTATTTTTAAAAAAGCTCCTAGCAGAGTCTAACCACTGATCCACGGCCAATGTCCAGGGGGTTCTTTTAGGTAGGACTCCAAGAGGACAATGAACATCTTAGTAGAAAGTGACCCACCCCATGTAATGGCATAAAGACCACTCAGTTCACAGTTTCACCAAACTGCAGCCTGGCCCAGGGCAGAGGGCTCAGTTGGCAACTTTAGCACCCTCCACTAAAGAAGCATAGAGCCAGCCCGTCCTTGGCTGACCATGTTGGCATTTTGGTCTCAGTTTGCAGATGCCGAGTTCCAGCTGACCCTTCGCCAGTTGTGTGGACGGGTGGTCCACCCCTTCCATGTCTTCTCTTGTGGGCAAGGCTCTGCCCTCTCTGTCCTCACAGGAACATCCTGGTCTCCACATAGAGGGTGTGGACAGAGAATGGCACTGGGGAAGGTGGGGAGAGGTGGGTCATACTGCTCTGGCTTTTAGCTGCAATGTCACCTCCTTTCTTGAATCCAACTAGAAATGCCTCGCCCACTGGACAGTGTCATGGTGACATGGTCACCGCTTATTATTTTACCAGGTAACCATTTCACACTCACAAAGGTGGGTGCCACATAGGCCAGGGCATGCTCTCACAATTGTGATTTAAAGTTTATCATCCACAAATACTAGTCCAGGTCCTAGCTGTTGTCATTTATTCCGCAGTTTCTCATTAAGTATTTTACAGTTCTCAAACTTTAATAACTTTAGTTATGGGTAGGATAAAAACAATCTTCTGGTAATGAGCAGAGAGTTCTCATCTCACAGATGATATTAGGCTTGTATCATGTTTTCCAAAGTACACAATTTTCCTTCTCTCTTACAGTGGCCATTTCCCCTGCAGGATTTAAATGATAATGTAATGCAGGTACCCTAAAATTTAATGGATTTGCTTTTAAATGCCACTTAGATATTGTTTCTATCCTACCTATAATCCAAGTTATTAAATTTTAACAGTAAAAAAGACTTTATGAAGACCTGTATTACAGCGTAACAGATGAGCAAGTTCAGCCCTGCTCTTAGCAAGAGCACCGTGTGCGTGAGAGTGTCGACGCCACGCGAGCGCAGCTCTCTCGGTGCTGAGGACCCTGGCCCAAGCCTGTGCCCGGCGATGTGTTCAATGGCATGGAGCAGGTAGAAACTGGAAAACCATTCTTTCCACCTGCAAGTAGCGCTAAAATAGATGGGATTCCTCCTTTGGTACAGTTTCTTTTCCTGAGAAAACCACCCACCTGTATAAGCCTGTTAATTACTTGGATCTAGAACAAGCGCCCACTTAGGTTCTATCCTTTGTTCCTGGAGAAACCCAGCTGTGCTGGGCATTCAGAAGTTTAGTTTCTACCAGCTTCACTGATGCTTTGGAGAGAAAGCGTGGTGGTGCTTAGGTTTCCTGATATGGTGTTTAGCAAGGGGCATGTAAAACGGTGTTCCCACTATATGTGCATGTGTGTGTGTAAACCGATCGTTGTAGCTGTGTGTGTGTGTGTGTGTGTGTGTGTGTGCATGCTCACAGACAGTCAGGAACCAGGCCTATAGGAAAGCCATGAAAGCATGCATTTCATTTCAGGCTGGAGGAACTACACTCAAAGAGAAGTGGGCGAGAGGCTTAGTGAAGTTCACATGCATTATATAGTTGCCGTGTTCACTGTGTGATTTACAACAGAATAATTCCAAGACTGGGAAGTATACACTCTTGTCTTCTGAGGTGGTTTGGTGTTGGGTCTACAGGGTTTCTGCCAGTGAAGCAGAGAGGGGCCCTGAGCCAGATTTCTCGTGCATGAATATGTATGTGATCTTATCTCCATTTCAGACCAACATCCCACTCAGACCTAGTTTCCATGAACTTGGGGGAAATCATTTGACTATAAACTATCAGTAATGCCCAGCAGACTGATGAAAATAATGGTGAATGGCTTAATCAACAAAGCAATGGACGCATGTCCTAAGTCTACAGCTTCTGATGGAAATAAGTTCCACTCACAGATAACCGCGCCCTGTGCACAGCAGGCATTTAGTGGTCAATTCCACAGCTCTGGTAGATAAGACACAATTATCAATCTACTCACATCTGCCCAGCTTGGCCTCTGACTATAAAATGATCCAGCCTTTGGGTGCTCAGAGCCCTGTGAGAGACTGACTAGTTAGACACAGCTGAGCAAGGGGGTCCATCAAGGTTGCGAAATGGCAAATCAAGAGCACACTGTGATCCTGAGCACGGCCCCCACTGAACTTGCTCGGCTGAGCTCAGTGCACCTGTGTTTAGAGCCCTAAATGGCATGGCCTTGCCCTATATCTTGCTGCATAATAAATTGTAGCCCTCACATTAACCAGTCAGGCTTCAGTGATAACCAAAGTGCAGTGTGCCATTGGGGCCCGGATCAATAGGGCTTTCTATTCATAGGACTGTTACAAATGGAAGTTTTATTTAAATGAGACAATGCTGAGGAGTACATAGTAGATCAATCTGAGAAAATATGGTAAAAGAGTTTAATTTGGGCTGCACACCCAGTGTGCACTCTTGCAGCCTGGTCCATCCCTGATTCCTATATTCCAACAACCAGAATTTTAAGACCTTTGGACACAGGGAGGTGCAGTTTTAAACACCAGCCCCTCCATGACCCTGCAGACTTGAGCAAGGGAGTGGGAAGGAGACATTTATCTGGAGCCCTGTGGTAAAGACCACACACTCGGACTCATTGGGCCTTCCCAACCACCGATGGAGTGGGGTGGGGGGCCCCCGGCTTATCCTCTGCAGGTGAGGGCAGCGATACATCTACTTGTGAGTCCTGCTCCTGGCCCAGGGGCGGGGCTGTGCCCTGGAAGTAGGTAACAAGGAGCACCTGAGCCAGTGAGAAAGGTCAAGTTTTCAGGTTGCTAATGTCTAATTGAAGACCCCACGACCATCCTCTGCACCACCTTCCACACCCATTTGGGCAGGAAAGAGGCACCAGCCGGGCTCACCCTAGACTCACAGGTAAGGGACAACTCTTAGTTGTCACTGAGACTGAAGGAGAGACGTTGGCAGTGGCCACTGTCCCATTACTAGGACTTCTCCTGAAGCTCTCCTCTGCTCGGTTTCCCAGTCTGATGTGCTCTGCAGCAGTGTGGGGATGCTGTGTTTTGCTGACTTTGACCCACACTCATTTCAGGATGTAGGTTTTCTTCCAGCGTTTTGTGGCAGGGCGAGGCTGTCCACACAGACTGGGGAGATGCTTGTACAGTGCAGCTGGGTGGATGCCCTTCCTCCAGGACTTTTTATCCAGGATAGGGGAGGGTGAGATGTTTGGTTCCTCTTCAGGACTGGCCCTTTGCTACAATCTTGGGAAACAGTTTATCTTTAATAGCATAGAGAGACTTCATCTTGCATATTAGAAGTTTACCAGGTATTAAGTAGTTTAGATAATAAATTCTCTTCAAAGTGACCTATCATCTCAGTATTTATTTTTTCCCCTCTGGAAGGATGGGAGGCATAAAAGCAAGCTTTGTAGTTTTATATCTGTCAGCTTGTCACATAAATATCTCAGTAAAAACGGATCTTATCATCATAAAACTTCCATTTGTATGGTTAGACATGTCACATTGGCCCGTTACACAAAAAGTCAAGCACACACAATGTTCAGCCCCATCCAGGCCGTCTGCCAGCCCTCGTTGTGAGGTCTCCTTGGGTTGCCCACTGAGGCACAGTATGTGCCAGACGCGTCATGGGCTCCATCAGTGAGCAGCCCTGCCAGGCCTCCCTTCTCCACAGCCATGGGTGTTCTCAAAGGGCACCATTCTGGAATAGCTGGCAGACATAATTCAGGTCTTTTGTGGTCGTGGTAGCAAATCAATATTTAAGCCCATCAGGTGAACTCTGTTAGAAGTAGGGCTGCCAAATGACAAGCCTGATTTTATACAAGCACCATTGATAGCTGCTAGTGCCACCCACTGTTTCCCCAGCAGTCCCTGGGCTAGTGGAGGGGACAGATCACTATGTGAACAACTGCATTTCCACCTGGAAAGTGTGGCAGCTGACATATGTACAAGAGGATGGACAGGTCCAGGGGAAGAGGGGACTCAGCTTTGCTGGGTGATTGGGGTGTGGGGGTAGGAATCTGAGAGGGCTTCAGCTCCCTGGGGCATGGAAGCTATACTTGATTTTTGGACTCAAGAGAGAACTTAACATTCATACCTATTGGATGAGACTTTTTCCAGTTAATACTTACTATTGAGCACTAGCTGTATGCTAAGCACTGTGGCTCAGCCAGCCCCTGAACTCTCAGGGCTTGTAATCTAATATAGGGTTAGGGGGTTAAGCAGACTGTCTCAGGGCTCCTGATGCCATCACTAGATGAGCTCCCTGCATACCCCCTTCCCACAGTTTGCACACAGATGACACAGGAACCTGAGGAGCAGAGAAAGGCTGGGACCTCGGTGTGGCCAGATGCTTCTGGACATAAGGCTGAGATTGCCACACCTCTTTCCCCAGGTCCTGTAGGTCCCGACACAGCACTGGTTAAGACTGGCATTGTAGAGGGGGCTTCTGTTCTCGGTGTTCATTTTGAAACAAACTTCTTTAAAGGTGAATGCTGCCCAGAAAGGCTCAGAAGATGCCGCTGAATACTGAGAAATGACAGATGAAGCTCAGAGGTCTGAGTAAGGACTCACCTGGGAGCCAGGGCTGGGCCATGAAGACGTGTGACAAATGCAGGAGCCCGGTGGCTTGATTTGGTGACTTTCCATTTTTTTATGCTTTAAATATGATTTTGATTCCAATCTAGAAAAATATTAGTCATAGCAGTTCTTTATTGAAGGTCTACACATGAAGTGCCTCATTCATGTTCTGGACAGTCCCAGTGCCACTGAGAGAGGAAGCTTTTGGCAGATCCGGGATCAAACCAGAGCCGCTGGTGCCTTTCCCTGATCTGTGTAGCGGTTCTTGCCACCCACAGTTCTCGGTTTGCCCCTTGTCCCTGCTGGGTGGCTATACATGGTCAGGATATATGAAATGGCCAAACTTGTGAAGCTAGGATGGAAGTGTCTGAACTTTAATGGGGGAAAAACTGCCTTGGCGAAAGCAGTGCTCACCCTCTTACCAAACAACATTTCCTTGCTGAGCCTGGAACACCCTCTTTCACCTGAATGAGCCCCTCCCTGGAGACAAAGCCTGAGTTTCACTCCTAGATGCTCTCTGATTGTCCCAAACCTCTCTGTCACCTTCCTCCTCTGGTCAAACACAGCATTTTGTGTCCAACTTTGACATTTTTCACCTGCTGCCTGCGCGATGTCACTCTCAGGTGCCCGCGCCGCGGAAGGGGTGCATCGTGTGCCCTTCAACCTCTTCTGGCTGTGACCTAGGCTGGGCGCATGAGGGACACCAAACAAAATCTGTCCGGTCAGGTGTAGCCCTCACTCTTGGATGCCTGGGACACCGGGTGCAGCTCGGACACCCGTAAGTCCCTGCAGGGTGAGATCACCAGGAGGGAGAGATGCAATCCTTAGAGGACGCCAACAGAGAACTTCCACAGGCTGCCGAATCCACAGCCGCCTCCACCGGGCACAGCACCAGGAGCCTCTCACCTACCTTGGTCCTTCTTACAGACGAGAGGAAGCTGTGTAGCGGTGTCTAGGATAAGAAGACCCTCAGACATGGTGAAATACTGATTGGAGGAGACGGCTCACCATTTCACTGACCTGTTTCCTGTGTGATGTATAGCAGCTTAATTCTCAAGCTAATCCTCGATTAACATCCAGGAAATTTGGGCCTTTTAATTAAAAGAGAGTCTAACAAGAAAGTAGGTCAATGGGCCTTTGTGAAAGGTGGCCCCAGTGAAGCCGGAGGCCTTCTTTGGGACGCCCCGGTTTCCCAGCGCTAACAGGAGTGGAGCGCCCCGAGGGCTGCAGCGCAGGGACAGAGAGCCCCGTTCTTGCCACCGGCCCGGCGCGGGAGGCAGGTGCGGGCTGACCGGCAGCCCAGCCGGGCTCGCTAGAGGCCGCAGCACTTACCCGGGCTGCTGCGTCACTCACGGCGCCCGTCAGGGGAGCCAAAACCGTGTGCTCGTGGTGGAGAGCCCCTGCCTTCTTGCTGCATGCATTAAGCCAGAGGGACAGGTCACCCCCAATCTGGGGAAGCAGGGAGCGGCGGTGTGCCTGAGCGAGGGGGGCGGCAATGTCCACCCGCGGCCTGGCTGCGCGGCAGGAGCCGCAGGAGGAGGTGGGGGGGATTTCAGAGCCTTTCCACTACGCACGCTTTCTGAGTTTCCCTTGATAATGGGCTGGAAAGGGGAAAGAGGTAATGCGAAAGTTTAAAAAGATTAAGGCATAATATCCATGCTGCAAATGCACAGGTCTTAAATGTACAGTTTGGGAAGTTTTGGCAAACTTATGCATCGATGGAACCCCAGCCCAATCAAGATGAGCATGTCCAGCACACCAGGGCGCCCCGATTCCCCTTCAGGGATTCTACTCGGCGGCGTCAGTGCCGTGTCCTGGTTTGTCACCACCACGGCTTTCCTGCTCCAGAGCTCGCCGCCTTGAACCAGGCTGAGCGTTGTCCTTTCCGGCTGCCTTACGTGGCACAGCCTGCTGGGTCAGGATCGCTCATGGAATTGTGCGTATCACTGGTTTATTTCTCACTGCTGAGTAATAGACCAGTATGTGGCCATAGCACATCTTGTTTGACCATTCACCTTTGATGAGCATGGAAAAAGAAAATTCAGAAGACTCAAGGAAGAACAAAACATATTTTAGGTCAGAACTAATAAATTTGTTCTACAGGTGTTTGCTGCGTGTGAGCTCAGTGCTAGGCACCACGATGCAGCTGTGGGGGGTGGCGGGGCCCAGTCCCCGCGCACAGGGCTGGGATTCTGGACTAAGACACTGATTATGAACAGGCAGTGATTTCATGAGCAAGGTAATTTTAGACTGCGGTGAGTACTGTGAAGGCGGTGCTGCTGTTGTTGAGAATAAGCCAGAGGTTACATTTTTAGAACAGATACTTCGTCATAGTCAATTTTTTTTTCACTTGAAATTGCTGTTAAGATTGTTAACCTGATAAGAATCACTTGCATCCATTTGTGACTTTCTGCCTTAAAAAATATTCACTGAACAGTGATTCAGAGGTTAAGTGTGAAACCCAGACCTCTTACAGCCCCCTCTTCTCTGCCATGTGTTTACTAAGTTGACATTCTCTTAGTGTACCCATCACCTCTTGGTATCACAGGTATATTTGTGGCTCTTCAATATAGATTTCTTAAGAATAAGAATCCTAGTTCTAAGAAATAAAATCAAGAAACACACGGGCCATGGGATCTGGGTTGCTCCATTCCAAGCCAGGTGCCCCCTCGGATCTCTGGTGCCGACGCCTTCAAGGGAGCTGCCCCGTCGGCCGGGCACCCTCCCGCGTTCTGCCCCCTCGGCCGGGCGCCCTCCGGCGTTCTGCAGGCCACCCTGTCCGAGCGCAGGCGGAGGCCCCCAGCGCCCCGATGCGGTGGCTCAGGGCACAGCTAAGGGGCGGGGGCAGTGGCCCGTGCGTGGGATGTGGTCGCCGGAGCTGGTCGGAGACGGCAGGGTGAAGCGCGGGTGGAACCGACACGACACATCCAAGGTGGCCCCTTCGCGCTGCGGCTGAAGGGAGGCGCCAGCCACGGGGATTTTCCAGGCAGATGTGCTGATAGATAAAACATTTTTATAGACTTTCCATTATTCCTTGTAGCCATCAGCTTTTAATTTCTCTTTCTAGTTAATATACTTGTGTATAATTTAAACAGAAAACTGTTCTGTTTCATCATAAAAGATTTGCCTCTTACTTTGGGTGTTTAAATCAAGTGGACAGCACTACATTCTCGAACTTGTTTTTTAAGGCTTTTGTTGACAACAACAGAAAAGAAGATCACAGACACCGCCAATAAGCGTGGACATCAATTATTTTTTAATTGTATAAGAGTACAGTACACTAATTAAAACTAGTATATCTTGCAATGCCAAAGGCAAAATTAATTATTAATTTTTATTAATATTCAGAAGTAGCACAAGGAATGCATTAATAAAGATTTGGTGGTTGTGACTGAGATCTTGTTTAGCTTTATATTTTAGAGAGGAAAAAAAAGGTTTGCTGGCTCCATCTGACTAGTGAAGCTTGCACTGAAGGGATGATCTTTATTGAAATGGAACGTGCTCTCCAGAGTGGGTATTTAGTGACAGAGGATGAGATGTGAGGGAGATTATGTGAAAACCCCAAAAGCTTGTCTATAATGGTTTGACTTGACAGTTCTACATGCACCCTTAAAATTGTTATTTTTACCTTAGATTCTTTTGGTTATTAAATTGGGTATTTTAGTTAAGCCATCTTGAGTTGACATTTAATAATTCATTTAGGAGCCGCGCACAGAATATTACCCAGCTCACCAAATCCAAGATGAGCAGAATTAGTTCTGTGCACTAAGAAGATTTTGACAAGAGTTTCTCTCCCTCCTCTCCTCTCCTTCTCCTTCCCTTCCTCCCTCCTCCCTCTCGAGTCAGAAGAGCATCTCCAAGGCTCCTGTCCTCTCCTGCAAAGATAGAAGCACATGCATGGTTTGGAGCTGCAGACCCTAAGTCATCCTAGGAGCGGCCTCCAACCTGTGTAGGATGTACACGGGCCATGCATCTGAGCTTCCTTTAGTTCAGTTGGTGGTCTCTCAATTTATGCAGCTCTGGTTAGATATCCTTCATGCCCGCTTCCTTTAGAAGAAATTCCGCCCCTGTGGTCTGTACCAATAAAAACGTTCAACAAAACCCAACATCCTGACACTGCAGTGGAAGGAAGGCAGCTTGAGGAAGGGCGGCTGTTCACCTACCCGCCCGAGATTCCCAGACACGCGCCGCAGGCCCGCGTGGGCACAGCCATCAGCCCGCACCCTCCTCTGCCTCCCACGCGGGAAATACTCGCCTCCTGCAGCCTGAGCCTGCGCGTTCGCGGACCCTCGGGGTGGAAAGGAGAGGGCGGGCGTTCACAGCTGCGGCGAAGCTCCGCGCCCGGTAGACGAAGCCGGGCGGGGCGGCATCTGCGCAGCTCCTGCCTCCCCTCACGCCTCCGAGCGCAGCAGCGCTCCCGCCAAGCTCAAGCTGTCGCCCTTCCCGTGGGCATGCCGCTCGCCCAGAAGTGCTTCTTCCCCCTGACACCCACCCTCCAGAGCCCTGTCCTGGGACAGCATCAGGCCAGCCCGAGAAGGCGTGTGTCCCCCGGATGTGGGGGAATTGCCTTTGATAAAATGAGAGGCGAGGTGGGCGGACTTCGTGCTGGCCACCTCCAGTGGGGCCCGGCCGCCTCAGGGAGAGGTGGCTGTGCGCTGTCAGCAGTCCAAATGCACACATCACGCTGGTTTACTTCACCCCACCAGAGTCTGTGGGAGGTGGAGGCTGGCCTCCTCGCAGCCTGGGGTGGGGGTGTCAGCCCCCTCTGGGTGATGACAGAGGTGGCTGGGCCACCCCAGGCCTGACTCCGAGGACCTTAGGTGCTTAGCGACTCAGATGGAGAGAGAGTGCTATCCTGAGCGTTTGTCTTTCTTCCCTCAAAATCATATCGTATTCCAGTTATTAGTGAGAGTTGTTTTTAAGTCTACTTTATTCATTAATTAAAACAACAAACTCTTACGGAGTACCTGTACTATTCCATGGGCTTTCGGGGCCCTGGGGATTCAGAACGAATAAAGAAGGTGAATGTATCAGCTAGTTATTGCTGTATAACAGACAACTCCAAAACTCGGGGACGTAAACAATGTTTAGTGTTATCAGCGTTGTGTGGGGAGGCCTGGAGTTAGCAGGGTTTTGGCCGAGCTAGGATGGGCTTGGCTAGGCAGCTGTGCTCTGAGCTGGAGCTAGAGTGGCTGGTGAGGCTCCTTCCATCTGTCTCTCATTCTTTTTGGACCAGAGACATAAATGGAGCATGTTTTCCTAATGGTGAGATCAGAACACAAGAGGGTCAGCAGAAACTTGTGTTCCTCTTAAGACCTAGCCTCGAGACTGGTTTACTGCCATTGGCATGCACATGCCATTCCTGGGGCAGATCATGTAGCCAGTTTCAGAGTCAAGAGCTGGAGAAGTATGTTCCTCCCACTCTACCCACAGTGAGTCCACAGCAAGGGTGTGGATGCAGGGAGCTGTGATGGCACTAACGATACAGTCTACCACGGGAAGCTATCATTTCATAATCTTCATGCCCCTGATGGCCAGAATAATGCTGACTGTGCCCTGGATGTTTTGGAAAAGTAACTGCTACCCTTCATTCCATCCTTCCTATGGGAAGAGAGGTGACTTACCTACTGAAAAGGGTGGGAGGAGGCTGGTGTCCGTGGGTAGTGGGTTAAGCTGTGAAAGGTCTGCCCTGATTCTCCCTTTGGGGACTGCTCTCCTTGCAGGGCAAGGGTGCTCCTGCTCCCCTGCCAGTGGCAAGTACCCCGACTCACAGCATGCCTAGGGCCTGACTCTGTCCCTGCTTTCAGGAACAATGGGTACAAATCCTGCCTTGACTTGGCAGCGTGTGGCTGGGTAAGTGGCCAGCGGCTTAGACCAAGGAAGATGGGAGCCTCGCATTGGCTCTCGATGCATTCCACTCCTGCAGACATTGTGCTGATACTCAGCCTCTCCCTGGTCTCAGGCCTTCCTCTCTTGGAGGACTCAGCAGGGAAGGGCTCTGATCAGCACCTCAGAAGTCCAAAGGGCACGCTGATTCTGTGGGTGAGGGGCTCCCAGAATGGTCCAGGGCCCGTCTGAACATGATGTTTGGGGCCTGAGCAATCTTTCCTGCTAGGGCTTTCTGAGGTGCTGTGTCTCTCTTCACCCCGAAAGTTTCCCACTTATTCCCACTGACCTGGAACGGCGCCTCTCAGTCTCTGCCTCGCTACACAGTGGACAGGTGTCGCCTGCACAGGGGGAGCACAGTAGAGAGTTGACACTAATCCAGGAGCTAGGGCAGTTAGACAAACCAGGACCGGGGTTTACTCTTGTTTGGCTAAATTTGTGCCTGCATAGTTTGTTCATTTATACGGACCCTAGTAATGCAAGCCGATGTTTGTCTCCCTGTTTCTGCTCCCTGTGCCCGGCCCTCCCGTGCCCTGGCCCTGTGGCCCTGCATACATCACTTAGCCCTTTGAAACCGGTCTCCTCATCGATAACATGCAGACGTAAAGGGGCCCAGCGCTTCAGATGGCTGTGGCCGTGGGTGAGCTGGCGTGGCGGGAAGCACTGGGTGCAGATGGACAGTTAGTCCATCTGGTGCTCACTCACTGAGGGGGAGGCTGCAGAGACCCAGGCTGTATCCTCCCCACCCGGTTAATCACGGTCCTTCATCTTTGCTTACAGCTCTGTAACTCTGCTTCTCCAAGCCGATTTGGGGGAAGATTTGTTTTTATAAATCATGTTTATATGTTACTGAAGTTTTGTTTACTGGATTAGGGACAAGTTTAAGGGCATTAGGGGACATGTCTGCAGGGACGGGTGGAGGAGGGAAAAGTTCAGGGAGTTGTTTGGTGCAAGCAAAGGTGGGAACTGACCCAAGAATCTGGCTTCAAAGTCAAACGTGGGACTATCTCACTGAGGGAGGGATGGCCCCAAAGTGAGGCTGGGTCAGGCTTCCCTTCCCAGATCCTAAAGTTGGGCAAGTCCACAACAGCCTCATCTCAATCACATCAAGAGATATAGTGGGAGGGTCTCTGGCACCTGACAAGCTGTGTGGGGAGTGGCTGTGCTCAGAGCACAGTGCGTCAGAAGTTGTCCAGCTGTTGGAAATCAGATGTTGTCGAAGGGAGTTTATTAAGCTTACTCGGAACTGCTTGCCCACTGCCAGAGCCAGGCAAGCTCCTTTCATGAGTGAGCAATGGTGTTCCTCTCCAGGTGCTTCTCAGCCCACCTGCAGGACCAGAGTAGGTCCTGAAATCACGGAAACTCATCTGGTTCAAGCACCTTTGTTTAAGCAGAGCACAAGATGGTGTCTAGAGTAGCTTCAATAAGCTTCACAGTCACTGGAAGGCTCTGAACCAGGCTCCTGGCCAGTGAGCATTAACCTAGGACCACACTGCCTTTATTTATTTAAACTGTCAAGCAATTTCACTTTAGATATGTACTCACGTGCAGATGACTTTGTATTTTAATTTTTGTCAAAATCCAGTTACTGTCATCTCTTCTCTTTTTTTTTCTCTTTTAAATATGTTTTTATTGATTAGAGAGAGAGAGGGAGGGAGAGGGAGAGGGAGATAGAAACATTAATGATGAGAGAGAAACATCGATCGGCTGCCCCCTGCATACCACCTACTGGGGATCAAGCCTGAAACCCAGGCATGCGCCCTGACTGTGAATCGAACTGGGGACCTCTTGGTTCATGGGTTGACACTCAATCACTTAGCCACACTGGCTGGGCAACTTGTCACAGCTTCTGAAAAGCTTTCCCCAATTACCCCTCTGGTCACCTCCTCATGAATACCAGCTCCACCCCTTGTTTATACCTCTGTGGCATCATCCAGCCTGCGATTATGGGTGAATTCACAGGACCCATGCAAACGCACCAGGATATTCAAAGGTCACATGAAATATTAAAGTTTTAGATAAAAGGAAGATACCACCAAATTGAAAATCAGATTTATAAAAAGGGATGGGTAGTACCAAAAATGGAAAATAGTTGAGTAATTTACAATAGGTTTTAAAAAAAGAGAAGATAGTATTTTTTAAAGGTATAAGTATAGATTAAGATCAAGATACAGATATAGATATAGACAGCGGTATAGTTAATAATATCTTAGAATTGCCTGGCTGGTGTGACTCAGCTGTTGAGTGTTGACCCATGAACCTGGAGGTCACGGTTTGATTCCTGGTCAGGGCACATGCCCAGGTTTCGGGCTCAATTCCCAGTGGGAGTTGTGCAGGAAGCAGCCAATTGATGAGTCTCTCTCATCATTGATGTTTCTATCTCTCCCTCTCCCTTCCTCTCTCTGAAATCAATAAAGACATTAAAAAAAAGAAAGTAAGTAGGAAAAAAGGGAAAAGAAGCAAAGAGCATATGGAAGAGATATAAAACAAATAGCAAGATGGAGGCTTAAATTCATCATATTAATAATTATATTAAATATAAATGGCCTAACATATCAATTAGAAACCAGAGATTTTCAGACTTGATAAAAAAGCAGACCCAAGTACATCATTAATGTTCTATGTAAAAACTCCTTTTCTGCATTTTTGGGAAATTTATATGTTTCTCCAAATTATAATATTGATAAATATCAGTCAAGAAATCGGGAAAACTGAAACAGTATAAATCTTGGGTGCAAATTAAAGCTTAAATATAAATATAGAGACATTACATGTTCTAAAGTATCCAATGACGTCAACTCCAAGGCATGGACAGGAAACAGTGACATGCAGAAAGAGTCTGAGATTAAAATACACATTGAGAGGAACCAGGGAATAAGCTTGTAGGAGAGAAGCAGCTGCAGTCTAATCAGTTAGTCTTAGGCATAGCTGTTGCCATGATGTAAATTTGTGTTTGTGGCTCTGTCTTTTACTAACAGTGAATTGTTCTTGCAAATAGGATAATTATTAATAAGATTATATACATAGCATATTTTACATAAATCCTGTGAGTCGTATTCAAGAACAACTTCTGAATGAAAAATACGTCCCTCAATTTGCATTTTTGGCACATGTGCCTGTGCAGTGCTGCTAACCTTGATAAGTGATTCAAATGTCACATTATTTAAATACTACCCTGTAACATCCACTAACATTTAATCACTACAGGCTATAGTAAATACTTTGATAGAATAAATACAAAGAAAAGACTATGTGAATGTAGTGAAATACTCTTAAATAAAATTAGAAATTGATCTAAAATTTAAATTAGCAAAACCAAGGCAAGAAAACAAAATATTTTTATTGTTAAAAAAGAGATAATTTTATATGAAGGAACATGTACCCTAAAACTAATTTGCAGATGCTTTTGGACGCACTCTTAATAGTTAAACTAACATCAATGCAAAAATGAAAGAAAATTTGCAGTATTTATCATGAAAAAAGGTAAAGACTAGTGTATAGGACAATTAATACTTTGATCATTTTAATTTTTAAAAGAATAATACTTTTTATTTTTCTTATTTTTTAATTTTTTAAAAATTTATCTTTATTATTGAAAGTATTACAGGTGTCCCACTCCCCCCCCCCATGTACCCCCTCAACCTCTCTCCCACCCCCTCCCCAGGCCTTCACCCCATTATTGTCTGTGTCCATGGATTATGCATATACGCATATAGCTTCTTTGGTTAATCTGTTTCCTCTGAGATACGATGGTGTGTTGCATGCTTCAGTGTCTATGGGACTATTTTGTTTGTCAGATTATTTTGTTCATTAGCTTCTTCTTAAAGGACCCTTCAACATTTCATGTAATACTGGTCTGGTGGTGATGAACTCCTGTAGCTTTTTCTTATCTGGGAAGCTCTTTGTCTGACCTTCAGTTCTAAATGATAGCTTTGCTGTGTAGAGTCATCTTGGTTGTAGGTTCTTGCATTTCATCACTTTGAATATTTCTTGCCACTCCCTCTGGCCTGCAAAGTTTCTGTTGAGAAATCAGCTGACAGTCATATGGGTGCCCCCTTTTAAGTAACTAACTGCTTTTCTCTTGCTGCTTTTGAGATTCTCTCTTTGTCTTTAACCTTTGACATTTTAATTATGATGTGTCTTGCTGTGAGCCTCTTTGGGTTCCTCTTGTTGGGACACTCTCTGCTTCCTGGACTTATAAGTCTATTTCTTTCCTCAGGTAGGGGAAGTTTTCTGTCATTATTTTTTCATATAGGCTTTCAATTTCTTGCTCTCTTTCTTCCCCTTCTGGTTTCCCCATAATGCAAATGTTGTGCTGCTTTAAGTTGTCCCAGAGGCTCCTTACACTATCTTTATATTTTTGGATTCTTTTTTCTTTTTGCTCTTCTGGTTGGGTGTTTTTTGTTTCCTCATGTTCCAAATTGCTGATTTGATTCTCAGCATCCTCTACTCTACTGTTGGTTCCCTGTAAATTATTCTTCATTTCAGTTTGTGTAGCCTTCATTTCTGACTGGTACTTTATTATGTCAGTGATAAGCTCACTTGTTTCCTCAATAGTCTTACTAAGATCCTTGAGCATCCTTATAACCATATTTTGAACTCTGTATCTAGTAGCTTGCTTGGTTCTATTTCATTTATTCTTTTTCTGGAGATTTCTTCTGTTCTTTACTTTGTGACATGTTTCGTTGCCTCTGCATTTTGGCTGCTTCCTGGTGTTTGTTTCTATGTATTAGGTAGGGCTGCTATGTCTTCTGGAATTTGTAGAGTGGCTTTGTGTAGTAGGTGTCCTGTGTGGTCCAGTGGCTCAGCCTCCCCAGTCACCTGAGCTGGGCCTTCTAGGTGCTCCCCTGTGCGGGCTGTGTGCTCTGACCTGTTGTAGTTGAGCCTTGGTTGCTGTTGGCATCATTGGGAGGAATTGACCTTCAGGCCAGTCAGCTGTGAGGATCAGCTGCAACTACAGCTGAAGAGCTGCTGTGCTGGAAACACCCCTGTGGAGCAGGATTTACTTCAGTGGAGCTTTGGTGTTCACCAAGTCGAGCCCTTGAGTGTGTTATTCATGGATGTGGTAGGATTGTAATCTTGGGTGGTCTAGGCTGACCACCAGGTGCACTGTCTCTGGGGCCTCCTGGGAGGTGCAAAGTCAGCCTCTGCCTGTACCTTGCCCAGGGCCACCCAGCATGAGCTACACAGCAATCCATAGTTAGCTGCTACTTGTGCTGGGCTTGGAGGTGTCC
Source organism: Miniopterus natalensis (assembly GCF_054644295.1). NCBI lineage: Eukaryota > Metazoa > Chordata > Mammalia > Chiroptera > Miniopteridae > Miniopterus > Miniopterus natalensis. Next base: position 2,744,933 of record NC_142098.1, read on the forward strand.
AGGAGAGACCAAGCTAGGAACCAATGCAGCTGCGGCTAGTGCCAGGCCTGCGGCTACTTATTGAGAGGTATGGAGCATGCTGAAGCCAGCTGATGCTTGGTTGAGAGATTTTAGGAAAATCCTAATCATGAGGCTAGAGAGACCACTTGCATACAAAAGCCACTGGAAATGGCTTGAATGAGCTTGTAAGTAGGGAGCGGCCAGTGTCTGGGAATCACCAGGGCTGGGCCAAAACTGTGAGTCAGATTGATAGAGATTCAGATATAGCACTTGCTTGCTGGCTCTGTAGGTGGAGGGCTCATCTAAGGAGCAATGGCTTCTGCCAGCTCTTTTGTCTGTGAGAAAGCTGCCCCTCCAGTTCTTGCCCTGATTCCAAGCAAGTTAATTCTTCCCCAAATGTCCCAGATTCCTTTCAAGCTGCAGCCCAGCACTGGAGCTCAGAGGGAGCGCGTCTGAGTGAGTCCATGCTCTGGCCCTTTAAGAGGAAAGCCTGGGGCTCCCGCAGCCTCCATGTCTCTCAGCGACAGTCCCCGCTGGTTTCACAGCCCGAAATTGTGGGGACGTCTCTTCCTGGCCCTGGAGCCCTGGGCTGGGGGCCAGATGTGGGGCTGAGGCCCCCACTCCTCTAGGAAACCTCCACCACCGAGATTCCCTCCCAGTTTTGAACTGGGGCACCGGGTGAGGGACGGAGGCTGCGTCTCCGGCATTCTGCCCGGAATCCGCCCCCGTCCCCGCCCCTCCTCCCGGTCTCGGTGCTCTTCAGTCCCTCTTGCAGGGCTTCCGTTCAGCCAGCTCTCAGGGCTCTGAGTGATGGTGGTTCCGTATTTTAGTTGTAATTTGGTGTGGTTGTGGGAGGTGGCGGGTACCGCAGTTACCTACGTCCCCATCTTGTCTCCATCCAGAATAACACTTTTTAGATATTAAATTTTAGGTATTGTTTTTCAATTTTATAAATGATTTTATGTGGCATTTTGCCTTAATATACCCTTTTAAGATATTTTCTATTATCAAGTGTCTATATCAGGTTGAGTTCATTTTTATAAATTATTGAAAAAGTATATAAAAATGTACTTTAGCAAAAAAATGTATTATAGCTTTAGCCAGTTTTGCTCAGTGGTTAGAGCATCAGCCTGTGGATTGAGGGTCCTGGGTTGGATTCTCGCCAAGGGCATGTACCTCGGTTGCAGGCCCAGTCCCTGGCCCCGGTTGGGGTGCCTGCAGGAGACAAGCAGCCAATGTGTCTCTCATATCGATGTTCTCTCTCCCCTCCACTCTCTCTGAAAAGCATGGAAAAAATATCCTCAGTGAGAGTTAAGAAAAAAAAAGTCTATTTTAAAAATATAGGGTAACATTTAAGGATTTCTCCAGAATTCCTTGGAATTCAATTTTTGTTCCTGAATACCAAAGATGTATATCTGTCTATAAGAAACTTACTTTAACAATAATGACACAAATAGCTTAAAATAAAAAGATAGAGAAAGGTATATCATGCAGAAACTAATTATAAGGAGACTGACATGACTGTGTTCATATCAGTAACTCTGTACAAGGAGTATTACCAGCGATAAAGAGAACTTCTTTAATGATACAGTATTCAAATCTTCAAAAAAAATCAAACATGTATGTGCTTAAAAATAGATCCTTAAAGTACATGAAGCAAATACTGGTAGAATTAAAAAGAGAAAAAAAAAGACAAATACAAAATATAGCTGAAGATCCTAGACTCCTTTCTCAGTAATTGATAGAACAAGTATAAAATTTATAACTTTATAGATATGTTTAGTAACATCATCAATCAATGGGACTTAATTGCCATTTATTGAACACTTTATCCAATAGCAGCAGAATACCTTTTCCATTGCACGTAGAACATTTACCAAGATAGACAACATGCTGAGCCATTAAAGAAGTCTGAATACATTTAAAGGGACTGGAATCACACAGAATACTGTATATGTATAATATAAATCAATAATAAAAAAACAAAAAACCCCCAAACATTTGGGGAAAATATGTCTGAGAAATTCATGGATCAACAAAGACATCAGAAGAGAAAATCCAAAATAGTTTAAGTTAAACGAATGTGAAAACACATTATCAGATATAGCTAAAGCAATTCTTTAGAGGAAATGTATAGCCTTAGCTGTTTATTTCAGGGGGAAAAAAAGGTCTAAAATAGAAGATATAAGCTTATGCCTTAAGAAGCTAGAAGGAGAAAGGCAGATTAAATCCAAATAAGCAGGAGGAAAGAAGTAGTAAAGAGTAGAAATCTATAAAAATAGAAATATACAAACTGTAGAGAAAATCAATGAAACCAAAAGTTGTTCTTTGGCTAGATGAATAAAATCAATAAACCTCTAGATAGACTGATCAAGACAAAAGAAAAGCTACAGATGAACAGTAACAGAAATGGAGGAGGCGACATCACCCAGACCCGGCAGCAGAGCGTATTTATTTGTTTTTAAGCCCGAGGTTTGTTCTGGAGCGGTGAGATGGGGCCGCTCCAGCCAGCACTGCGGCCGCTCCACCTGAACTGCGGCTCTTCCCGCCTGCCTCGCCCCAGTTCCTTCGCCCTCGGGGAGGAAGCCGTCGGTTTGCTGCTCCTGGGACTGGGGCTCCTCCCCTCCGCTGCAGCTCCCTGACAGCCGCAGCAGAAACTGCACCAACACTTCCTCATGGAGCTCTTACATCAAAGCCTGGAAAGCTGGGGAAAAGAAAAGTTGCCTTTTCCTTGCACAAATGGCCAAACGAGGCCTCAAAAGGGGCAGGAGGTGTCGGACGGAACCGCAGGCTGTGGCCGTGGCACCGGGGCACAGCGCCCTCTGCCCCTTCCTGGCTCTGCCCCTCAAGAGCACAGGCGTGGAGGGGCTGGGCGCCCCCAGCCCCGGGGCTTCCGCAGGGCCTCTGTCCTGCTTCCCAGCCCTGCGGTGAGAATATCCTAGAAACCGGATTTTTCTATAAAAAACATTTCCCCATGTGGACTGTATATTCTGCCTCACATTCTCTTTGGCAGCCTCACAGTTTAAAAATACTTGAGTGTTTCTTCCCTGTCCCTCCCGTCGTGAACGGTACTGTCACTTGCGCTTCCTGCGGGCCGGCCGCCTCCCGCCTGCGCCGGTTCCTGGTCTTCTCCGGCCCCCGGCTTTCCGCCGGCGAGAATTTATTCTCTTCAGACCAACTCCACAGGGCGAAGAAAACTTAAACCTCTTTCTTCATTGTCCTTACAAACCCTTAGTTAGATTCAAATATGAAAACATGAGGCCAAAACATCTGGAAAATAATTCCTAGTCCAGCTTCCCCGGAAATAGCGCGCTGGACCATCCTCCGCGAGGGCCTGCTGTGGGACACCGGGTGATCTAGAGGCTGACCCAAATGATGGCAGGCAGTTCTCACACCACTGTGACTTCTTTTTCTTCTTCTGGAACGCCACTGAGTTCACTGGAACCCTCGATTTACAGTACATTCCCACCCTTGATCAGCGCAAGACCCCTCCCCTGATCTGTCGGCTCTTCCCCTCTCAAGCCATTCCCTCACCCCTATGGGAGCCACTGCAGCGCATCGATGCCACCTGTTCGTTAGTCTGTGTTATTGACAAGCGTACCCTGCAGTTATTGTGAATGTATTTTAATTTATATACATGTTAAGGCCCATATTGCTTTGTGTACATATAATCATTGCTTTGAATCCCTACACATTTCCAAATTTAATTTTAATTTTTGAGTTACAGTTGACATTCAATGTTATATTAGTTTCAGGTGTACAGCATAGTGGTTACAAATTCATATAACTTACACAGCGATTCCCCTGATAAGTCCAGTACCCACCAGGCACCATGCATAGGTATTAGGATATTAGGGACTGTATTCCAGGCGCGGTGCTTTACAGCCCTGTGACTGTCTTGTAACCACCAATTTGTGCTTCTCAGTCCCTTCACCTTTTTCACTCAGCCCACAACCCGAGTCCCATCTGGCAGCCATCAATTTGTTCTCTCTATCTATGAGTCTTTTCTGTTTGTTTATTTTGTTTCTTAGATTCCACATATAAATGAGATTGTATGATATTTTTCTTTCTCTGTCCAACCTACTTCACTTAACATAATACCCTCTAGGTTCATCCATGTTGTCCCAAATGGTAAGATTTTATTGATATTTTATTGTTGAGTAATATTTTATTATATATATGCATCACATCTTTTTTATCCACTTGTCTACACTTAGATTGTTTCCATGTCTTGGCTATTGTAAATAACACTAAATTAACATGTGAATAATATATCTTTTGAGTTAGTGTTTTTGTTTTCTTTAGAGAAATACTCAGAAGTGGGATTGTTAATTTTTGGAGAAACCTCCACACCGGTTTCCATAGCAGCTGCACCAGCAGTGCAGGAGGGTGAGGGCTCCCTTTCTCCACCCCCTCCTCAACACTTGTCTGTTGATTTGTTGATGGAGCCGTTCTGACAGGTGTGAGGTGATGCCTCATTGTGGTTTTAATTTGCATCTCTGATGACTAGTGACATTGAGCCTCTTTGCGTATGTCTCTTGGCCATCTGTGTGTCCTTCCTGGAGAAGTGTCTGTTCAGGTCCTCTGCCCATTTTTTAATCAGATTGTGTGTTTTTTTTGGGTAAGTTGTATGAGTTCTTAAAAGTTTGGGATATCAACCCCTTACTGGATGTATCACTGGCGAATATGTTCTAGGTTGCCTGTATCTTATTTTTAAATTGTATTTCCTGGATGGTTATAGTTGGTAAAAACAAAAACAAAAAGCAACTATTGATTTTTGAAGTTTGGTGTTCTATTCAGTCAGCGTGCTGAACTTTCTTATTAATGAAAATATTTTTTTCTGTTGATTTTTCTTTTTGTGTCTTTGTTTAGTAGATGTACATACTGACCTCAAACGGTGAAGGTTTAAACCATCTCTTCCAATCCATCATTTTCTTCCCTGTCCCTCTTCTGATTACTGCCTTCACAAGAAACTAGTAGTTCACTTGAATTTATTTTTCTTGATACTAAGGAAAAGAAATTGCCTTTTATTCTTAGTTTGCAGAAGAGTTTGTTATAACTTTCTTTAGCCAAAAAGTGCAGGCTGTAAGTGTGTTATGTACCAGGGCATTAATGTGTCTCTTTCAGTCCCGGTCTGATCCCCTTTGCAAGGCTTTGCCCCAGTGACTGTACCTGGGTACTCCATGGCACTAACCCCCAGTCACATGCCTAGGCCTTAGGAGCTCCCCCATGCTCCACTTGCCCCCTTGCTTTCCTGCCACTACCATAACAACATGCCTGGGCCAGTGAGTGCGACAGACTCGCAGAGCTGAGTCACCCCAGTTAGGTCCAGCTAAGGTTAGTGGAGTCCCGCTGACTTGCAGATGTAGAAGCAGGCTCAGCCAAGATCAGACAATCCCCAGGTCATCCACAGATGTGTGAGCTAAATGAATGCCTGTACATGCATTAAAATATATGGTTTTTAGTTACACAGTAATTGCCAACTGCAAATGTGTCACCTATCAGTGCTCTGTTTATCAATGATTCATCCCAGGTAAAAATTCCAGAAAGTAAGAGGAAGCCCATCCTTCCACCCCCACTTAAGGCCCTGCCACTCCCTGCAGTGCCCACTATGCTGCCAACACAGGTTAGAAATGGAGCTGGTACTCCTTGGGGCCTCAGTCATTTTTCCAGGATGTGGATGGAGCTGAGTTCCCCAGGGGACCAAGGAAGTCCTGATAACTGGACCCCAAGCCTGCCCTAACAAAAAGGAACCCCAAATAACCCAAATATGTCCTGCGTCTTTGAAGTTCTTTAAAATCACAAATGGTTGTAAGCACAGTCCTTGCTTGAGATCCTGAAAAGAGCAATTTCAAGAAAGGCCTCCTATTTTAGGACTTTGTTACCAAAGGAGCATTGCCAACATTAATTCTGCCTTAACTTTGGCAACTAGAATCGCTGCCCAAGCTGTTGTCAGAACCTGCAGCTGCAAGGTTGGTGAGTCCAGCCAGGCTTCCTGGTCGGGGAATCGTGGTTTTTTTCTAACTAATTCTTATTTTTGTACGCTGCACAGTCTTGCTGCTGTGCTGAAGAACCTAGTATCAATTTTAGTGGAAAATGCTGCAAAAACAAAAAGGTAATGCCACTTCCCTCACTGTTTCAAAAGGTTTTTAAGTGGAAAAAGGTATTTAGTATTTTTAATAAGCATCTTCAATAGTATTGAGTTGGTTTCTTTGTTCATATCACAAGATTAATTATGCTGTCAGACACTTTCAAGGCCTGCTTAACAAAGATTCAGTGATAGAATGGTTTGCTTTGCACTGCCTTTTTTCTGCATAGCAATCACAATCACCATTAGACAATTTAAAACCCTTTCACCAGCCGGAAGTTCTGAAGAGCCTTTTAATCAACAAAAGTAATTTTGCAAACAACTAGATACAGCATTTTTCATATTAACTAACTTGCATTTAAACTCTGCAGGCTTAATTCTTCCCAGGTCTCTGATTCCAGGAAACTGGGTTATTCCGATGGCCTGGAATCTGAACGTGGGGATCACAACACACTGCCTGGGTACCCCAAATTTTTACATACCATTACTCTACTCTGCTTATTAAAAACCTAGCATTGGTATGCAAATGTACTTCATTCATTTTAATTATCTTTTAATATACATATCTTGTCTAATCAGTGAAACCCTTTTTTTAAAAAATTTGGTTGCCCACAGAGCTTTATTTTGTTATTTTTACAACTATAACTTATTATAGTTTCGTATCATTTATTTTTTAATTTGTTTGTTTTTATTATTTTATTTGTTTATGTCTGGGATTAGAAAATTCTACTAACACCACTTTAAGATTTTAAAATTTAATTTTTTTGAAGATTAATGGAGTTGAAGCCTGAGTTCTGTCCTCACACAGCGGCAGCCCCCCCCCAAAACTAAAGATCCTGAGGGTTTGTACATAAATGATGGTTTCTTTGGTAGACGGAGCAGGGAGACACATTTAGCTTTTTTAAAACAATCAGGTGTACTTTATAAAATGGAACTAACCTCTTAACAACACCTTTAAAACATTCATTTACAGAAAGGAGAGGAGAGGGGCCCGCCGGCCGCGTGGAGCCATCAGGCTGCGGCGGCGACCCCGCCCAGGCTGTGCTGGGCGCACTTTCAGCCCTGGCGAGCAGCGGCCCGGGATCTGGAGCCACAGGACAGGAGGAGCAAGTCCTGTCACAAGAAATAACAGGGTCAGGAGACCTGACTAATGAAGTCACAGCAACTGGCACACGGAGCCAATCAGAAGAGGCGCCAATCTGAAAATGAGGGCGTAATTAGCGGAGAAATAATATGCTCCGGTTGAATTCGAGGGGAGCCTGTAAGGACTGGATATTGAGAGAGATCCTGAAAGATTAGAGCAAACATTATGCAACAAAGAATACCTAATTAGGGGAAGCGGACGTGCCTTAATTAGGAGGGAGCTGTGACTGAGGGGCGCGGGGCGCGCAGCAGCGGCCCAGCCCGACGCCTCCTGGCCCGGGGCCGCTCCGGGGCCGGCGGGGTTTTGTCCCGTGGCGGGGAGGGTCCGGCGCAGGTTCGCTAGCTGGCCGTCATGGCCCCCGTCATGGTGCTTAGAGTGCCGCCAACAAATCGTTAGTGCAAAAAGTGTGTCTGCGCGTCGGCACCTGGCAGGGAGCTCAGGGATCTTCCATGGCTTCCTTCTAGACCTGTTCTTGGCAAGGCACGGCTTTTGTTCAGGAAATTGAAACCGCCGCCCCGCTCCCAGACCACCAGGCGGGCCCCTCCTGTCCCCCCGGCAGGGCCCCGGGGGTTTTATGATCCATGACAATGAGGAAGAATGCGACCAGCCGCCCTTCCCGCCGCAGCTGGCATCTAGGGGCTAGAAGCAGCTCCTAATTTTTCTCCTAATGGACAAACTACATGTTGTTTTAGTTCCTCTCTTTTCTTCCTTTTTTCCAAACTGTTCTGAGTATTGATTTTCATTTATTTTACACGATTCTTAATTGTCATCATTAGCTCTCTATGCTACAACCCCCTGCTTTAAATACACCCTGTCAATTTTGCACCATATTTATAGATTAATTTAAATGTGTTTTTAAATTTATGACTATATACCTTTGGTATGTTTGTAACATTAAAATACTTATGGTACAGAATTTTTTAATTAAAACTATTCATCAAAGAAAGTCCAGGTAGCGAGGATCTCCTTGTTTGTGGTGGGGGTGCTGGCAGGCAGAGCCGGCAAAATAATAGGTCAATTAAAAAAATCTAAAGATAGAGTTTCCAAAGGCCCAATTGTTTAATGAGCATTTGCCAACCAATCTCCCCAAATTAAATTACAAACTTGTTTTTTTAGTTATGATTATCAGGGCCGCTTGTGGCAGAGGGAAAGAGGCGGAGGAAGGGGTGTGCTCCTGCCCGGCTGCCTTCTCGCAGGGCTGGTTTCTCTGGGTCTGGCCGGCAGGACTGTAGAGAACACGTTCTGGAAAGTGACACCCGAAACCACGGTCAGGCCCACGTTTCCTGGTACTCAGGGCCTGCGGGCAGCCCTGCAGCGCCAGCTTTGTTTGACCTCTTAAACCGCTCAGTCTCGCCGGGCAGGCCTCTCCTTGAGGGCCTGCTCTAGGAGCGGATGCAGGTCTACTGCTGAAACAGGCTCTTACAGCTTCACCAGCCAGAAAAAACCCTCGCCCGCGCTTTGCCCACGTGTGCCTCTAATTCACTTTGCTGAACTGTCAGCTGTCTGGAGAACAGGAGAACTGTGGGAGCCAACCCCGCATCTGCGGTTCCTGGGCCGATGCTTCCCCATGATGCTGCCCAGAGAGCCACCCTGAGGAAGCAAACGTGCAACTAGTGTAGCCGGAAAGCCAGGTGTAGGTGTGGGGGCCTGTGTTAAAGTCTGGCTCTCCCACAGGAATGGGTAAAAAGGTGCACTCAGTGTCTTTCTACCCGGCCAGGAAGGTCAGAGCACGTGCTTGGTGCTGGGTTTCCAGAATCCCTGTCTTCCTCTCTTGTTCTGTTTGGGGTGTGCCTTAATTTTTAGTCATTTCTTCCTATTTGTTGCCAGTTAAAAAAAATAGTAGAACACGGTCCCCAGTTTCTGGTAATACGTTTCACATTTCCTACACTTTGAAAATACCATGTCCTAAAAGCCAAAGGCATGTTTTTCACGAGTTTTAATAATATTTTATATATTTTTCTGTTTCTTACTCCTTACAATTTCTAAATCCACCTTTTTGCTTAGATCGTCCCAGACCCAACCATATGAGAATGTTGCTTACTAGCAGGATGTGTTTTTTTAAATTAGCAAATTATTTGTGATACTTTGAACAGACATGGAAGGAATAAAATTGAGTGGTACCCTATTATTATTTTTACTGTTAGTATGCGGCTGACTTTGGGGGTAGGAATTGTAGTGATAGGACTGAATTTTGGTTCCTATATAAGCAGGAATGTAACAATGTAACGTTTCTCACATTGAGACCATGTGAAATTTATTTTGAATCAGATGTTATAGGAATGAGAAGCTTCTCTAGACGTGCCAGGGGACTGGGCAGACACAGGGCAGCTGAGAGATTGCCCACTGGTTTCCTCAGCAGGCCTGGGGCTCTTGGGGCCACGTGGGAGCAGCCTCAGTTTATACATAAATGGGTCACGTGGCCCATAGGAAAGCTCCTCCTGTACATCCTGCCACTCCCTGATTTATTTCTGGCTCGAGCTTTTATCAGATGCCCCCAGTGACAGGAGGGGGGGCAAAGGCAGATAATAATAGAGATAGCTAATGGAGCAGGGTTGCACTGGAGTTGGACCAAACCTTCCTTTTAGCCGACTTTGAATGCCGAATGAATCACTCAGATTTATATGGGGGTGGAAGCTCCACAAGGTTCGCGTCAGGGCAAAATAGGGTTACAATTCAATAAAACGCGTGGCAATGCTTTATTGACTAATGAACCTGCTGTGCCGCCAATGGCTATATTTTACTGCCACAGACCATAGCTGCCCGGCAATTACACTGAATGTTTGCTAAGGACGTGCCTGTCTTCCCAGATCTGGAAACGGGTTCACAAGAGCCGCTCCGAAGGATGCAGGTCGCACACCTTCCCCGAGTCTTCTGGGGATAGAAGCCAGGCACCGATAATAACAGTGCAAACAAGTTGGTGCCGCTATTTTTTAATAAGCTGTTATTATTGACTAACACAGGCCGCTGTGGGTGGGATGACAAAGCCTCGGAGCCAGAGAGTGGCTGTGAGGCTTCCACCAGAGAGCTTGCTAATGAGAAGCAGCCAAGTGCAGAGTTAAATGCGCCGCTGTGCTCTCTGCTCGCCTTCTCCGGAGCAGCACCGAGCTGCTGGCCGGGGTTCCACCCGTGATCCATTCCATCCCTGCCATTCCTCAAACATTTTGTCTGTGGACCTATTACATCACCAGGTAAGGCAAGGAGCTGAGAAGAAGAGGTGTGAAGTGGCAGAGATGGTGGCTGCTTGCCAATAAGCAGGGGTATTCTTTTATATTGAAGAATAGAGCAGTCACCATGTGGGTGGCTCTGCTCCCACACACTCAGTCCACGCGTGCCCTGATGCAGGAGCGGAGGCTTTCCAGTGTGATCCTTTGCATGCATGTGCGCACACACACACACACACACACACACACAGAGGTGGACTGAGTCTTCTCCAAAATGTCCTGTGCCTTTGTACATTTAAAATGAACTTCATTTGAGGAGAGTGCAGTGCTCGTGGCACCAGGGCCTTTTTATGACATGACAGGCACTGGGGGCTGGAGCCAGACTGAATCAGATGTAGGACTTCGCAGCATCATGCTCTGCAGCGGGACCAGTGTGGACCCACAGAGCAGGGGCTGAGCCCAAGGTGCCTGGACTCCCAACTCGATGGGCCTATGGATGCTGCCTTAGGTCCGGTGTGCAGGGGGGAAATATTGAAGCTTGTGTATTAGCAGAAAGTGGGTTGCAAAGTGATTCGTAGAGGATGGTTCATCCTAATATTTCTTTATCTAACAAAACATACTGAATATGTTTACATGTGAATAAATGTGCACAAATGATCTAGAAAGAGCCACACAAACTAAGAAAATGTGTGTTAATATTATACAGTGCTAACACCTTGCCAGGCATCTTTCTAAATAATTTATATATATTAACATGCCTACAACGCTTATGACAATCTTGTGGGGATTGTTACCATTCTGATCACCATTTGACAGAGGGGGGAGTTGAGGCACAGAGGGGTGAAGTCCTGGCCCAAGCTCACACAGCTGAGGCGGCAGAGTGAGGACTCCGTCTCAGGCCATTAGACTCTAGAATCATGCATATAAAATTCCCCACCCTTAGCCTCTTGTCCTGAGGAGGGGGTTAGATGGGATAGGCTAGGCTGGTGATCAAAGAGAGCTTCAAACTAGTTGTGTCTCAGCTTTTAACTGGTAGACAATAGCATTTATATTTTTGTGAGTTTGTAGTAAGTCATGTTTACACAAATTACGTCAGCCTGAGTGCTGCTGAGTGACGACAGAGCCCACGTCTGAGTTCATGATTGCATCTATTTGCCAAAGTAGTCTAATTCCATTGTTGCAACAAATGAGCTGAGCTGAGGGCAACTTGATTATAAGGGATGTCTCCTCTCTAAGGATAGAAACTTTGACCGTCTTGGAGAGGAGATGGTCCCAGGGCCTAGGGCTGCCGAACACAGTACCACATGCTCAGGGGCACTCACTGCCACTGGGCACCACGCAGGACCTTATCCTTTAGAGCAGGACATATTGGTCATGCTAAATTCATATTCTTATTTAAATGTTGTTGGTTTTTAATATTTACTTTAATTAGCTTTGCGATTGTGGTTTTGTTTACATTTAATTTGCAAATTGGCTTTGTTTCAGGCTGCATGAAAGCCCTGAGGCTTGGTTCTACAAAACGAGGAGATGGGCATGTGCTTCCCCAGCCTCCTTTTGCCTCTCCCTTGTCCCAACAGTGGCCACATCCTCTAGGGCTGCCGGTTCCCCGTCTTCCCTACGCCTGCCCTCCTTCCTCCTCAGGAGCTGCAAGTCCCCTCCCGGGACCAGTTGCTTCTCCTGGACTCTCTGGCGCCACCCCCATGCTTCATCTGACCTTCAATAGAACTTAGCTTAGTGTTTTAAAATACATAACATAATGTGAATTGGAAAGCTCATTTATGCTTAAGAGTTAGTGGCTTGTGTTGGAGTAGGATACATGTTTAGAAGGACATGATGAATTCACTAGGAAAAAGCCTAAAAAGATAGATTTTAGGCAATATGAGACTTGAGGACTGCGGCATCCACCTACCCATGTACCACCTTGACCTTTGGGGTCGTGATGAGTGGGGAGGTCTTAAGCTGGCACAGTGGCTGGTAACATATTTCTGAGCTCTCCAGCTTCTATGTAAAGGCCATAATTGGACAGGTGTGGAGAAGGAAAGGGCTGAGGGGCATGAGAGTGAAAAAGAACTTTCTTTCATGTGGGGTCCTGGCATCTGATCTGTACCTCATGCATGCCTCCCGCACAGCTGAAGTTTCAGGGTTAGCCATCACCTGTGGCCATGCCCCACTTCCTCTCTGGAAATCACTTTCCCAACAATAAATGAGGGGTTTGAAATTGTGATCTCCAAAGGCCTTTAGTACGATATCCATGAGACCCAGATAACTGCACTCACTTCCAAGAGTCAGATCTGGGAAGAATTCCACCCAGTTTCAGTGGCTGACTCCTTCCCACTGGTCGGGACATCCCATCAGGAGAGTGTCACTAAGGAGTCCTCTGCATTGATGAGAGGGAAGGCTGGTCCAACCCTACTGCGAGGTCAATGGAGAAACGAGGTTGTGTGAGGGGGTGATTCACCTCCAAGTGCAAAGCCCAGCACTGGGATGTAATGGGAATTTGTGACACTCAGAGGAGAAGTTTAGGCCCATAAACCATAGACAGTATACAGTTGCTCATCTGTGACAGACATATAGGGATAATTGTCACTTAATAAGTAATCCAAGGCTAATTAAATTTTACTAATACACACTGCAGTTTCTTTTTTCCTCCTTTGGCATAACCTGCATGAAGGGGCGCAGGAGAAGCTCTTGTGTGTGGAAATGAAAATACTGGGAGACGGCACATTGCACTGAAGCCGAGGAAGCTTCTTGGAATCCTTTCAGCATAAAGGTTCACAGAGCTTGGGTGGGGTGGAGCAGAATAACCGGACAGCCTGCAGATTGACAGCCAGTGTGGCCAAGGTATTGGCCCCACCCCGCCCACTTCCAACCCACCCCAATGTGGCAGCCTCACCAAAGACAGGTGCCACACCTGACTCTTTGTAGTGCCAGGTGCTGAGCAGTGTACTGGAACAACCGTTGGAAACTCTGAATCCTTTATACTTGGAGAGTTTGACTCTGGGAGCAAGCTCTGCTTACCCAGGATGGAAGGACATAGTGGATATGCATGCAGGTCCTTCAGGACCAAGGGACACATTCCCCCAGCTGCTGGGAGTGTCAGCTCTCAGCTGAATTCCTCTACAACAGCTATTTTCCACTGGTGTGCCACAAGAATTGTTAAAACACGCAATATCTGACTAAATAAAAATATTGACAACGGCCAACACAATAGCTGTCTGGTGTGAATGAATCAAAATTACACCTATTTTTTTTGTCAGATAGGCAAAAAATATATTTTTTGGTGTGCCACAGAATTTTAGTTATTAATTTACATGCCATGAGATGGAAAAGGTTGAAAATTGCTGCTCTACAGCATTCGTCCTCTGCTGAAGCGAGCTGCTTCCCCAAGGTCATACCCATCCCAGGGAGCCAACATCCAGTGACCAGTTGGCAAGGCCAATGCCAAGGGCCCACCCCAGCTTCAGGCTCCCTGTGGAGACCATGAGTGTGACGCCTCCCAGTTCAGCCTCTCCCTGTGCTCGGCCCCGCATCCCGCCTGTGTTCTCAGCCTCAAGGCTGCTTTTGACTAAGCCTCCTGCGTGCACTCGAGGGCCCAGAGTTTGCTTCCTGCTCTCTTACCCTGTTCCCCAGGGTAGTGGCTGAGGTGCGAGGAAAGTGTGTGTTTGATTGAGTGTTTACATGCTCAGTTCCCAGCCCACGGCTGCCTTGGTGGGCTCTGGAGAAGCAGAGCCTGAGCCGGGGTTCCTGTGAACGGGGCTCCTGCGGGAACATTCTGCGGGGAAGCCTATGAGAGATGAAGGGAGCAGGGCAGGCAGGGGGAACAGCCCAGCAAGGTCAGGTTTCAGATGTGATCTAGCCTTGGGTGCAGCAAAGAGGGTTCTGGAGCATAAATCACCACTGAAGGCCAAGTGCCTGGCCTTTTACATCAGTCAGTCATTGGTTGTGGACTTCCCTGGTGACGGGAACAGGGGCAGAGCCTCTTGGGGTGGCAGCTCCCATGGCAGAGGGCACTTCAGGAGGGACAGCTGAGAGCCCTTATCCACACTCACTGCCCCTGGGGATGGGGCACCAGCTGCTGAGGGATGTCTGGGTGGACACCACCTGTCCTGATGCCAGAGGAGAAGCTTGTCACCTATGAGCTGTGCCCACTCTGGCTTCAGGTGACTCCTTCCACTCATTTCTTCTCTGAACTGTTGTCAGAGATGACTTTTTAAAGAGGGAGAATGGTAACTCTGAAACTTGCATGTTTTTTTGAAAGCCCCTTATCATCTACCATTTCCTCTTTTCTCCGACCACATTGAGGTAGGTGGGATAGGCATTGCTACTTTTTTTCATAGATGGGATCACTGAGCCCTAAGAGAGGCCAAGCCCCTGCAGAAGTCACCAGTGAGAGGTGCTCAGACACCGCCCTCCAGCATATGGCCCAAGGCCCTGGAAACCAGGAGGAGGCTCCCCTGGTGCCGTCCCGGTGGGAAAGCCCATGCCACTGTGCATGCAGTGCACAGCCCGTGCGACTGTGGGCAGCCACCTGACCCTGCTCACACTCACTTGAACTGGACTCAGGCCACTCTAGTGACCTTGGGAACTTGCCTCTAGCCTGAGTCACCTACACTTCACTGGTCTACTGCCTTCTTCCTGCATCTGACCAGCTTCTTTTCCTTCTCGAAGCTTCTGTTCCTTCAAACTTCAGCCGGTACTGTTTTCTGGCTCTCCTTTCTGGCTCTTGCTCTAACCAGACCTGTCTGCCTGAAAATAGCTTGCTCCCTGACAATCCTACCACTGCCCCCACCATTTTTCTCACCTCCTGAGAGGACATTGGCTTAGCTCATCTGTTGAGGCTTTGTTGTGCTTGAGTGTTGTTCATCCTGACCCAGTGAACTATGACCAGGACATAGGGTGGGATTACCTGGTATAAAAGGGTAGCCAGTGACCTTCATGGGGTCTGAGATAGGGCAGGTTCCACACCCTCTCTGGTGCACAGAGCCTGAGTCATCGCCTCAGGGAGGCAGGGAAAGATCCTCCTTCCAACTCTAAGTTCTATGATTCTAAGGCCCAATATGTACCCCTAGAAACAAACAAAGAAGATGACTGCCCATCGGGATGGTGGTTCATCTGTTGGGGTCTCCTAGACAAGCCAGCAGACTACGGACAGGATCTCAGGGGGCCCCTACTCATGGGCCATGGGCCTCAGTGCCTCACAGCGCCCACAGGATAGTACGAACAGGCTGGTGCGCGTCTCTGTGCGCCGAGGGGAGTGGGCGGTAGAGATGGAGACAGACTCACCTCGACAGAGAAGATGGAGAAAGAATGTATTACTACAAAAGGAAACAAGGCAGTAGATTTGAGGTGAGAAGGCCCGCACTGCGATCTTGGCAAACCAGGCATCTCTCCACACTGCCGTTTCTTATCTGGAAAATGAGGACCCTGATTCCACCTGACCTGTCCCCTGTGAGTTTGGGAATTCAGTGGGTCGGTGTGTGTGAAAGCCAGTGTGTGCCGGCGTGCTCAGCACAGGTATGCGTGGAGGTCAGGTTTCCAGGAGCATGCCTGCCAGCTGAGGGACGCCGCCTTGGGCTCGTGCCACGGGGAGCACGGGGCCTTGCCTCTTTCCTGTCCCTCACTGTCCCTGTCACTCTGCGCCTTCTCTCGGGCAGGAGCATGCCTCGGTCCTGTAGCGCACGCAGGGCCCCTGCCTCGAGGGGGGAGGCAGCACTTGGCTCCGGCTGCCGTCCCAGGGCCTCTGCTCTGTCATCGGTCATCGTCATCCTGCTCTTTTTCTTTTTAAGGTTTGTTTCTTTGCAAATTCCAAGCAGAGTAGAGGGAGCCCTGCCTGACTTCTACCTCTCTTATATACAGCAGCATACTTTATGACTTTGTTTTAAAAACTATTGGCTTAGGGTGCAATAACACAGATGTCTTTGCCTCACAAGAGAACCGTGAATTTCCACTTCTTTCTCCTGTGACAGCTCAGTTCCCTTCCATGGATAGTCTCTTATTGGAGGGGAAATGGTGTTTCTCCATGAGTGTCCCTTCTGGTGGGGCAATGGGGTCAATAGCTCTGGTGCCCACTGTCCCTTTTTGGGCCCTTGTGGGTCCTAGAGCCAGCCTTGCCAGAAGCCTCTGGTGGTGGAGGATGACAGTGTCCACCCCCAGGGGACTGCCAAAGCCATCTCAAGAGAAATATGCTTTCTTGAGGCATCCTGCAGACGTGTCCTAAAAGTGGCATCCAGTGGCAAGGAAACGTTGTGGGCGACCTTACTAAACTGTCACCTGCCTGACCTCATCCTGACACACACAGAGAACAATCAGTGCTGCGTGCAGAGCCGGGCGCCCCACCAGCCTCTCCCACGAGTGTCGGCTGGGAGCGGGGTGGGAGCAGGGGCAGGCTGGCACGCGTGGCAGGGCGGCGGAGGCGGCTGTCTTGTGCGCAGTGTGCGTCCTGCTCGACACCTCGCTCTGCCAGGCTGCCTCCTCCTTGTGTGAAGCGGTAAGGTGTGAGTATAATTAGCACGGAGCAAAACTCCTTACTCTCTAATAATAACACCTTGGAATTTTATGTTACCTGCTCTCCAAGGTGATCGAAGCCTCACAGAAACGCACTTTTCGTCCTGTCTCACGGTGCCCCGGAGACGGAGATGGCACGCCTGCTCTACGGAGAGGGAGGCCAAGAGGAGGGCTCCCTGGGCCTCACCAAGGCGCCAAGGAGCGTCGCTGCGGCCTCCTGGCCTAACAGCGTGTGCAGAACATATGGGCTTAAAGTCCTCGAGAAGTGTGAGAGGACAAATGTAGGGACTGCAACACCAGCGCCTTTGGACAATACACAGGCAACATTTGTGCGTGGAGCGGGCCAGCGGGCACAGGAGGGAGCGGCAGGGCCTGGACAAGCTGGAGGGGCAGCCACCGGGAAGGGATGCCTTTCCTAGCTCCAGAGAAGTGTTGACGCCCAAGAGTGCAAACCCAGCACTGCCAGGTCTTCCAATACTTATGTATGCAAATGTTGATACCCCCTAAAAAAAGAAAAAGAAAAAACCTCACCTCTCTGTACCTCATGTGTCCCCTGGTTGACACAGCCCCTTGGCCTCCAGGCTGTAACTTCTAGACTAAGGCACATGATGGATCAGGATGGGCTGAAAA
Organism: Miniopterus natalensis; assembly: GCF_054644295.1. Classification (NCBI taxonomy): domain Eukaryota; kingdom Metazoa; phylum Chordata; class Mammalia; order Chiroptera; family Miniopteridae; genus Miniopterus; species Miniopterus natalensis. The sequence continues at coordinate 2,762,460 of NC_142098.1, forward strand.
CACACTGGCCTGTGGGGACATGTGGAGGCTCTATTCCATCTTTACTGTGAGGTGACAGGTCCCCGAATCAGGGCTGTGGCCGTGACATGGAGAGAAAGATATGGAGCCCAAAGGAGTGGAGACTGAACAACCAATGTGTGTGGCCCCCTGAAGGAGAGGAGAGCCCCAGACAGATCTCGCTGGAGATTCTTTGTGGGAGGCAGCGGTGCCTTTGACGAGGACAGCGGAGCTGAGAGCGCGTCTGGGGGCATGGACCCGGGGGAGGTGGCGACGAAGCCTTCAGCATCAAGCATTCCAGGTGCAAACTAGGCAGGCAGGTAGGGATGTGCTGTGGCCTGTGTGTTTGTAGGCTTCTTCTCCCCGTGGGAGAGCAAACATTATAAAAATTGTGAGACCAATTTGAAGCTGCCAAATTTTTATTTGGCCAGGTGAGTACATGAAAATAAATAGTGACCAAAAAAATATTCCCAAATAAGGGCTTATAATAGCCAGTTCTTTAAAGAGAATCATTTTAGCTTCATAAAATCTTACTCTTCACCTTTATTTAATTTATTTATTTTACCACGAATGGGCATTAGTCTACGGACTGCTCTGACCCTCCAGGAGTAGTTGAGAGGAAAGCCCTGAGTGGAGAGGGTGAGTCTGTGAGCACAGAGGAACCCGGCGCTGCTGAGACACAGCGAAGAGCAGAGGGCAGAGGCTGAGTGCCAGGCCTGAGGGTGTGCCAGGCAAAGGCTGGGGAAGCAGGGAAGCAGGAGACGAGAGGGGTGGTGCAGAGCGGACGGGTGCCCGGAGCTTAGTGAGGATGCACTTGGAAGGGAAAGCAGCCTGTGGGCTAGATGGGGACCTTAGACTAGAGCCCCGGCCTCTTCATTTTAGGGGCAAAGACACAGCCTCTGGGGGCCCTATGGAGAATATAGGCTGAAGTTCCAGGCCAGTGACAGTCCTCTCTGGACACTGAGGGTGGGCAGGTGAGCTCGGCTATGGCTGCGGGGCTGCACTGGCCCCCTGCGGAAGGACAGTTCGGGCTCCGGCACTCTCCCTACGCGGAGGAGGCTGCGCGCTGGGCCCGCGCCCACACCGTGGGGCGTCTGCAGGCCGGGCAAGGACCCTCCCGGGGTGGGGGGGGGGGGCGGCTGCTAGCGCCGGTGGCGAGGGCCCTCCCCTCCTTTCCCAGCGCGCGCTTCCGGGACTGCGAGTTGATGCCCCGGAGCGCTGAGTCCTCCAGCCTTTGTGGTCTCTGGAAGTCGTTTTCCTGGGCTCCCGTGAGCCACCTGGTCGCAGTTCCACTTGGATCAGAGTTTTCCACTAAAGGCGATGAAGAGCTCCGCCATTCATCACAGTGAACAGGTGCCTGTGTCTGGGAGGAAACGGTCAGTGGTCCAAATCAGAGCTGCGTCTGCCAGGAGCCAAGTGGGGCTAGCTCTGCTGGATTTCTGGGCCGAGTTGTTCCCTTTTGTAAAAACGAATGCCATTCATTCAGCTCTGCTCCTGGGTCCGACCCAGGAGGCAATGAATTTCACGGATCTGCATATTCATCCGCTCACTCATGAAATGTTTACTGACCTCTCACTATGTACCTTTTCTAGGTGCTATAATCAAATAACATTCCTATCTCATGTTCTAGAGGGAAGGCAAACGTAAAGAAAGGACCAAGTAATTTCAGAAAGTAATAAATGCTGAGGAGAAAATTAAAAGTTAATGTACCGGAGGGACTGGGGTCCTTCGGACAGTAGTCCGAGGTGAATCCATGCAGGGCCGAGGGCCCGGAGGAGACTGTTCCAGGAAGAGGTAACGCAGCGCAAGTGCCTCGTCTCAGAGGGAGGAGTGAGCTTGGGTGTTTGAGGAAGAGAAAGGGACCATTTGGCTAGAGCCAGACGAGCAAGGCGGCACCTGCAGAAGATGAGGTTGGAAGGAAGCAGAGCCAGCGACACAGGCCAGGCCTGGGCTGCAGGGCAGTTGCGAAGGAAGGCCCCGGAGAGCTGTAAGCCGGGAGGAGTGTCCCATCCGGTGTAGAAGTGGTTCCACAGCAACTAATAACTCTAAAGATTCACCAGCTTAAAGGAACTCCTGCCTGGGGCTACGTGTCAGTGGGGGTACACTCGCACTGTGCTCCCAGCCTCGGGGGCAGGCCGGCAGCACCTGGGATGCTGTCTCCTGCTGCCCTGAAGAGGGGCAGGTGGCCAGCCACCTGCTGTCTTTTAAGGTGTTTACCCAGGAGTGACACAGACAGCTTCAGCCCCGTGTCACCGCCAGGGTGGGTCGCCCGCTCCTGCCTAGCCTCGGGAACGCCTGCTGTTAGCACAGGGGCCGAGGGCACCAGCTGGTGGGGGCAGCGCCCAGGGACCAGCAGTGGTGTCCGGTGTGCCCGTCACCACGGATTCGCAGTGCCAGTTCTCGTGCAGTTGGATCATTTTTCCCCCAAACAAGGCGGATCCAGCTGTTGAGTTTGATTGCTGATGCGAGTAGAAACTGCAATTGTTGCTCTTTTTCCCAAAAAACTGTAATAAAGCTCTGAGAACTGCAGTGACTGGGGGTCTCACAACAGGGCTCAGGGCATTTGAGAGGGGAGGTCTCTGCCCTCCTGGTGGGAGGCCCTGAGGCCTGATCTAACTCTAGGCAAGCTTCCCTGGGGGTGCAGGCACAGCCCTCCTGAGGCCCGCAGCAGGGAGGGGCCCTGGCCAGGGCCTTGACCTGGGGCTCAGGGCCCTCAGCTTGGCCTCAGCCTGGTGTCTGACCAGCTCAGCAACTACAGGCAGGCCTCCTCCCTCCTGGGCTTCCACGTCTCAATTGGGAAACACGAACCTTGCTCTAGAAAAGTTTCCTCAGAAGGTTTTTCTTTTAAATTTACATTCTGTTTTGATAAACAGTGCACAGTGAATTTTAGCGCTCACCTCCCTGTGTCGGGCAAGGTACCCCGGTCACAGTCCCCATCCCTGTGGGTACACGCTTGTTCACTCTACATTCACTCTCTTTCATTCATTAACTCACTCGACAAACATGCGGTGTGTGCCAGGCCTGGGTCCAGGTGCTGGGGACGCGGGTGAGTACAGTGTAAGTCTCTCTCCCTCCATTCTGGGGGATGGTTCAGAAAACCAGTGAAGAAAGTGTTATCCTGTCCTTCCACCCTCATCGCAGCGTCACTGCAGGAGAGCGAACAAGGACCCCATCTCCGTGCTCCCCGAGGAGGCCAGGTGTTTTCATCAGACTTGGCTTTCTCTGAAGTGTAATAGGAAAGCAAAGGGACAGTGTCCCTGAACATCCCTTTTCAGAGAATGCTGCCCTTCCCAGTCCTGGCTAATCTCCCTGACTCCCACTGGAGACGCATTAGGGTAGATGGGCCCAGGAAACGTGCTCCTCTATCAAAGGGGAAGCTAAGGCAGCAGGGCACTCGCCCACCCCCTCCTCTAGCTGGGCTTGCAGCTGCAGCTCCGCGCTGAGTGCTTGGGGAGGGTCAGGTCCCCTTCTCTTTATTCCCTTGCCCTGCGTGGACCTGGGCAGCAAACCTGCTGTGATGTGGGAATTCAGGAAACTGGGTGGTCGGGGTTGGGTTGGCACTTTTGTCCTATTTGGTTTGTTGTGCTTCTGTCGATTTTTGCCTGCGCAGCACAGACTGACTGTAGATGACGCCCAATCACTGCCTTTCTCTCCATCCAGCCCCGTTCACTTTGCCCTGGTCTGGAAACCATTTCTTGGGTTTTCCCTCTATGGGTCCCGTTTTCAGGAACAGCTGAACCGAAAGGGATCCTGACTGCAAGCCTTCTCGGAACACCAGAGCGGGTTCAGACACGTATGAGGGCTGTGGCTCTGGGCCTGGCCTGCCCAGTCTGTGCAGCCTCAACAGCTGCTTTGAGATGGGGAGCACCAGCTGGGCAGCTTCATGCGGAGAGAAATAACCCCAGGTTCTCACACATTCTTATCTGAAAGGATAGAGAGTCTTCCATTTTACCCAGCTGTCTGAGGAAATTGGATAAAAATCTGAAAGATGTCCAGATAATAAATTTAATTCCAACTATGGAGCCCAAGATATAGACTGACTTTCGGGAAGTGGAAAGGTCTGCCCAGGTCTGTCCTGTGGACGCTGAACACAAGCGTGTGACCAGCATGTCCAGAGAACCTGCCTGTGCAAGGCGCTGTGACTGGTGCTGGGCTCCGGCGCCGAGTTCACAGCTTCTGCCCTGACACGGTGTACTGTGGGGGGGACCTGCTGTGGCAACAACACCCCAGGAGGCCACGCGAGAGGACTGCCCCACCAGGCTGCTGTGCTAGCCCAGGAAAGGAGTCACGGCCCGTCCCTGGGAGTGAGGCTGGGCAACAGGGAGCAGGCGTTAGGGGGCCACACAGAGGAACGCCGTTGCAGCTTAAGCCTGAGGGGTGAGTAAGCAGATGAGGGGTCTTAGTCAGAGGGAGCAACACAAACAAAAGCCTGGGGATAAGATAAAATCTAGTACATTTAGGGAGCTAAATGAGTTCAGTGTTTCTGGAGTAGATCATGTGGTGTGGGTGGTAAATGATGACCCCCCACCCTAGGGGGAAGCAGGTGAGTCCGTCATGAAGGTCCTTGAACACATGTTACGCATGGAAGGGCCCTGCCGCAGTGACTAAGCACATAGACTGTGAGGTCAGATTTGCTTTGAGAATGCTGCTTCTGGGGCAATGCAGAAGATATATTGGCTCTATCGGAGGCTGCAACATGGAAGCCATTGTATTGATCGAGTCAGAGAAAGTGGTGGGAACCTGGGTCAGGGCAGTGGTGAGAAAAAGATGGGCATGGGAACCCCCCAATCTGTGATTGATTAGACAGTCGCTGTGCTGACGAGGAGAAGACAAAGAGCCCAAGGCAAGTGAGGGTCGGGGAGCAGTGGCAGGTTAAACGTGGAGGTCCTCATAAGATAGCCAAGGATAATTAGATTTGAAGCCATTTTCCAGCCAAAGGAGAGGATGGGCTTGCCCACGGAGTGTGTAAATTGAAAAGAGAGAAAAAAAAGAAATCCCAACAAAAACACGTTTTTACTAGAAAGACTATGAGAAGTAGCCCTGGCTGGTTTGGCTCAGTGGCTGGAGGGCTGGCCTGCGCACTGAAGGGTCCTGGGTTTCATTCCAGCCCAGGGCGAGTACCTCAGTTGCAGGCTCGATCCCCAGCCCCGGTCAGGATGAGTATGGGAGGCAATCAATCGATTGTCTCTCTCACATAGATGTTTCTCTCGCTCTCTCTGTCCCTTCCACTCTCTCTGAAAAGCAATGGGAAAAATATCCTCAGGTGAGGATTTAAAAAAAAAGAAAGACTATGAGAAGTAAATCTTTGAAGGAGCCCAGGAAAGGGATGCCAGAAAGGTAAAATTGCAGGAGGTGGTATCTTGAAAGTCAGACTTTTAAGAACTAGTTCTGCACCCATGTTTGCAGAGAAATCAAGGTACCAAGAACATACGAGCATTTTTGTCAGGGAGCATACGGGCAATCGCTGGATGGTGGCGGGGCAGTTCCCAGGAGATGGGGGGAGCAGAAGCCAACTGCAGTGAGCTACAGCGTGAGCAGAGAAGAGGGGGGAGCGGGGACAGCAAGCATAGACCATCCTTCCAGAAACTGGGATGGTTGTGAGGGCAAGAAGGTGCTTAAGGATGTAGAGAATTTTTTTATTAAGTTGGAAGAGCTTTAAGTACGTTTCATTGTAAGAAGGAACAGAGAGAGAAGACAGCAGGAGATGTTGAAAATATAGGAAAGAAAGGAGTGAATCCATGAAGCCAAAGCACCAGGGAGAGGGGCTAGGAGAAATACGATGAGATCAATGCCCATACAAGTGGATAAGGGTGGAGGGTGAGAGATTGGAAAACCACAGGAAAGCTTTGAAATAATCATCAGAATGGTTACTGTTCGGGAGAAGGCCGGGGGGAGCTGAGAGGCAGCCGTGGGGCAGGCCTGGCTGCGCCCCACGTCCCTGTGTTTGAAGGGCCTCCAGCTTGCTCAAGAGAGTGATTTTCCTCCCGCGTTGTTTGGGACCCAGAGTGGAAGTAAAGAAAGGAAAGTGGATCGACTCAGCCCTGGCTGGTTGTTCGGTGGTTAGAGCACCAGCCCACGCACCCAGGGGTCTCGGATTTGATTCCTGGCTGAGGGCACTTACCTGGGTTGCAGGTTCGGCCCCCACAGCGGGGGGCTCGTGAGGGAGGCAACCTGTTAATGTGTCTCCCTCACATTGATGTTTCTCTCACTCTCTCTGTCCCTTCCACTCTCTGAAAAGCAATGGAAAAAATATCCTCAGGTGAGGAAAACAACAACAACAACAACAAAAAAATAAAAGAAAATGAATCGACTTGGGACAGGGGCTTGCCAGAGAAGGGCATGGACAATGAAAAGAGTGGTGACATGGAGGACACTTACGTGAGAATGGCTGAAACAAAAGAGCATGGAGACCAGATGAAGAAACAAAGGCAGATGGCATTGCTAGGAAGGAAGATAGCACTGGCATCCTGGGCCCAGAAATCCCAGTAAAATAGAAAAAAATATATAAGATGAGGAAATCTTCAAGAGAGCTAGGGCAAGATCCTGGGCCTGAGAATGGGATGCTTCTAGCATTTAAGATGTAGAGAGTCATAGTTTCTGGGGGTGACCAGTCACCTGGAGGGATAAAGTAGGGTGAGATACAGGTCACTGGACATTAGCAGGTGAATTGGTTATCTGTGAGGCACTGGTGATGGGTCATCCATGTTAAGGCTGAGGTCACCCCCAGTGACAACCATGGGTGGGAGGAGGGGAAGATACTGACCCAGTTCTCATGGTGGCTGATGAATGAGAAAAGTGCCCGGGAAATTGGTAAATGCCAGGATGATGAGAGGTGGATAGCACAGCCAGACGGCGCTTATCTTCAGGAGTAGAAGTAGAAATGGTTCACAAGTTCTGATGCTGTTATGTGCGGGCATGGAAGAATGAAAGTTGCCATCAGAGAGGAGTGTGGGGCACCCTTGTCCCTAGACTGCCTCCCTAAGACCACAGCTTCAACTGTAGCACAAGGAGGTTGAAGATAGAAGGGAGATTTGAGGACCAGTTTCCGTGTAGCAATTGGAAGGGAGAGGAATGCAAGTGAGGTGGTCGGGGAAAAGCAGGCACCGCACATGGGGATGGAAGAACCCGAGGCTGCATGACTGGAGGTGGGAGAGAGCTGGGACGGTGGCACAGTGAGGCGTTGTGCTCCCCAGAGGTACCCCTGAGCCAGACAAGTGCGCTCGCCCCGAGGCCCAGTCAGCGAGCGGAGGCAAGTCAGTGCTTGGTAGTGATCAGTGGGAGCTATCAGTTCATCGGATTCTAGCTAAGTGTTTGAAATGCGCACAGAATCAGGCTCAGGACCCATGGGTTTCTCTCCTGTTGGGCTCACCTAGACCACCCAGGTGCTCCATCCCCATGGTGAGCCTGGTTTATCATGGAGTTATAGAACTTCCCCCGATAGCTGTGTCTGTGAAGCTTGAACTTGACTGCTGTCAATCCAAGCCTCCACCAGGAAACTCATTCCATATCATGTAATGGATAAGTGACTTTTCCTCTTAAATTAGGGTTTGACAGAGTAATTGTAAAATTGGTATTTTGCTTAAAAACCCTTCCATTGAGCTCATAAAATGACATGAAAGAGAAACTATCTCAGTAGAGATTTTTATAAGATGGAGCATATTGAGCTGTATTTAAACATATCAGGTGCCTGTAAATTATCAGTAGTAAGAGGGAAAAAGGACAATTGTTTTATTTCCAAAAGATTTCAATGACTTTCACACAGCAAGACCTCATGGCCCTATCAATGCAAATGGCTGGTGTTTGGATGACAGGTCTGTGTCTCTTAGGATGGAGAATTTCACTCTCATGAAAGGGAAGGAACAGCTGAATGGGATACATATTCCAATCTCTGAGTATTGAGGTTAAAAAGTTTTTTAAATTGCTACTTGTTTTTCTAAGTAATACATACGTGTCAAGAGCACGGATCCTAATTTATTGAATTCATGGTTCCTCAACTGGAGTCTAGTGCATGATACTCTGGTGAAGTGTTTGATAAACTAAACTAATCCAGTTTTCTTCTTTTTTGTTTTAACCCTCAGCGAGGATATGTTCTTACTGATTTTTAGAAGCGCGGGGGGTGGGGGTGCGGAGAACACTGAAGTGAGAGAAACATTCATCAGTTGCCTCCCATATGTGCCCCGACTGGGAATCAAACCCCTAACCTTTTTGGGGTCCAGGGCGGTGCTCCAGCCAGCTGAACCACATGGCCAGGGTCTAAGTCCAATTTTTAAGCGGCTGAATTAGAATCCAGCACAAGAAGGTCACTGGAGTAATTCCTGGGAAAAGTGATTAAGACCAATATGGCAGATAGTACAACCCATTTACTGATGGTGATGCTGTGGGAGCAAGGGCCTTCCACCTTCTTCCACATCCCACCCAAGCTGGGGTCCGGGGGCGGGAGAGGTGCTGCGTCTAATTCCTTTGCCTCGGTGAGGCTGTGGTTTTACTCCCTGTGTCATGCGGTGAGCTAGACCCATCCTCTACTCTTCCTCTGTCCCATCTGTTCACGTGCTGGGCTCCTAACATGCTGCTACATGTAGAGGAGATGGAAGGAAGGAAGGAAGGAAGGAAGGAAGGAAGGAAGGAAGGAAGGAAGGAAGGAAGGAAGGAAGGAAGGAAGGAAGGAAGGAAGGGTGGAAGGAAGGAAGGAAGGAAGGAAGGAAGGAAGGAAGGAAGGAAGGAAGGAAGGAAGGAAGGAAAGAAGGAAGGAAGGAAGGAAGGAAGGGTGGAAGGAAGGAAGGGAGGAAGGAAGGAAGGAAGGGTAGATTGAAGGAAGGAAGGGAGGGAGGGAGAAGAAAGGAAAGGAAAAATTAACTTCTGAAACCCTTTCGCCTTCGGTTCAGTGTCCGTCTGCAATATCCCGGAGAACATGCTCACACAGCCCCGAGGGGCTGCACCCCACGTGAAGCTCCCACGCACTCCCTACATTCAAGTTGGGGCGACGCGGCCTCGTCAGCCCAGCGGTCCAGCTGAGCGGGAAGAGCTCCTCTCCTCCGGCCCCCCGCTGCGGATGCGGGGAACACAGTCGTCTGCCAGCCGCAGAGTCTGGAACAGACCCACATGGCGGAGCCACGTCCTTGTCATTACCCTTGCTCTCCACCCTTCCTATGACCATAGTGTTCGGTGTAAGACCCCGGGTGCCACTACAGCGGCAGTTAGCAAAGGCTCACTCCCCTTTTCAGACACACGGTGGGTAACGAGACGAGTCAGAGAGGCTGGGGCAGAGAGGCCCGGAGTCCATTCCCCTTGCTCCTGCCCTGTCTGCTCACCTCCCCTGCCTCCCACACGCCGTGCTCCCCCAACCCCCCACTCAGGAGGGAGCACCTCTGGTCTGAGCCTGTCGGAATCTGACCCCCACGCCTTCCCTAATGCCCCCCCTCGTCAGCCAGGCTTGTGCAAATGACGCTTGGAGTTCTACCTTCCCTGGCACGGGCAAGGAAGTGACTGCAAACTTGACAGTCTATCACTACCAGGGAGTGACAGTTTAAAAAAGAAAAGATTCCAGTTATGAGTGTAAGTTTAAAAATGTAACTAAAAGCCTTCATCAAAGTTTAAAGAGCTCCTTGCGCTTTTAGCATGTGCTTATTCTGATTTATTGACAGTGACACACCTAGGAGCAGAGCCTGTGCTGAGGCGGTGGGGTAATGGACTTCGGGGGGAGGGGAGGAAGGTGCCGCTCGCAGCCGAGGGGCCGCTGATTACAGCCCACTAATTTGTTATGCACTCCGGCAAATCAGCGGTGATTCATATGACAAATAAGGAGAAAAAATTAACAGCTGTCATGTTGTGATGTGTTAATTTCCTGACAGTCTCTGCACTGAAGCCAATTACTGATTTAAGGGCAGGGAGAGAGAGCCCTGTTCAGGCTTCTAATTAGGCTTCTTCAAGACTAAAAGGATAAAAGCAAAAATAAGAGCAAGAGAACGAGGCAGGTAGCTGGGCTCCACGATGCTCACATGCTTTTAAAGCCCCAGTTAAATAGCTTTAAGCTTAAGTGTGTTTAAGATAAGAATTTAGAAGCATTTATTCACTTTTATCCCTGACCCGGTGGGTTCGGCTTTTGTGGTGTAATTGGGAGGGGAGCAGGCCCACGTTCTTTTGCCCTCTTTCTGCGAGGGTCCAGCTCTCAGGCGTAATCTGCTAATAACACCTCTGTTTAGTCGTGTCAACAGCCATCACCGTGGGAGACAAAGGGCAGTGGGTGCCCTGCCCGCTTCCTGCTCGGGGTCGTGCAGAGTGCCACGTACTTTGTGGCTGTGCCTTAATGGCACTGAATGTTCCTGCTGGCATTGGCCCCAAAAGAGAGGACCTGGGGTGGGGGTTACTGGGGTCTCAGTGCTTAGACATGAGGCAACTTCCACACAGACCAAAGGGAAGGGAAAATTCCTACGTTATTGGCTTGACGTGAGCTTCTTCCAAAATATTGTCTTTCCCGGCTCCAGTTACCTGATTGGTCATATGCGTTGGATCAATTATGCAGAGTATGAGCAGCTCTGCTCTCGGGGCCTGAAAGGCCTCTCATGGGAAGTGTGGGGGTTGCTGTCGGGTGGGAGAGTTGTCCTTGGCCATTCCAGCCACATTCATGCTTCAGCAAAGCTCTCTGCTGCAGAAGCTCCTCTGTCTGTCGCTATGATCCATCAGAAACATGGAACTTGAAGAGGCCATGTGCCTCTGAGTATGACCAGCTGCACAGGTGGCTCTCTTTTTATATTACCTTCCAAGAAAAGCATTCCTTTCCAATGTGTCCTTCACTCTTTTTTAGGGCTTGTTCAAATCAGAAGCTATTTGTAAAGTTATTTTTTTAGGACTCAGAAAACAGTGGCTTCATGGACTGATGGCATGATTACATTGGGGCCCCTTCCTTGTGTCTTCCCTAGAAGGACTTTCTCCCCAAGTAGAAGCTGTATTTCCCAATGTTCATGATTTATTTCCTTGAAAGTGGGGAAATTCATTAGGATTCTTCGGTTGCCTGTGACAGATAGAATGTATGAAAGAAAGAGAAAAGAGTGGGGGAAAAAGCCAAACATAAGTGGCTAAAGTGAACAGGAAACTTCTTGGTCACAAACTGAAGAGTCTAAAACGCTCTTGCTTGAGGGGTGGGTGTGTTGGCTGGACACTGAGTCTTGGACAGTGACCACAGGCTTGGAATTATTGCCATAGCCCATGGCCCAGACTCCTTTGTGTGGGTCACATTTTCAGATGGGCTTTCCCTCTGGTGATAAACAAGCATCCTGCAGGTCCAAGTTTGATTAAAAAGGGAGAAGTAACCCAGCTGGTGTGCTCAGTGGTTGAGCATCTACCCATGAACCTAGAAGTCACAGTTCAATCCCTGGTCAGGGCACATGCCCGGGTTGTGGGTTCAATCCCTACTAGGGTGTGTGCAGGAGGCAAATGATCAATAAGTCCTTTTTATCATTAATGTTTCTACCTCTCTCTCTCTTTCTTCCTCTCTCCAAAATCAATAAAAACAGGAAAAAAAATACAAAAAACCCCCACACAAAACAACCCACAGAGAAGCATACCATCAACAAATCAACAAATGACAGTGCTGGCGAGGGTGTGGAGAACAGGGAACCCTGGTACCGTGCTGGTGGGATGCAGACTGGGCAGCCACTGTGGAAAACAGTATGAGTTTCATCAAAAAATTAAAAATGGAGCTGCCATTTGACCCAGTGATCTCACTTCTAGGAATATATCCTACAAAACCTGAAACACCAATCAGAAAGAATATATCCACTCCTATGTTCATAGCAGCACAGTTTATAATAGCTAAGATCTGGAAACAGCCCAAGTGCCCATCAATAGATGAGTGGATAAAAAACCATGGGACATTCACACCATGGAATACTACGCAGCTGTAAAGAAGGATCTCATACCCTTTGAGGCAGCATGGATCGACCTGGAGAGTATTATGTTCAGCGAAATAAGCCAGGCAGCGAAAGACAAGTACCACATGATCTCACTCATATGTGGAATCTAATGAACAAAGTAAACTGATGAACAAAATATATTCAGAGACATAGAAGCATGGAACAGACTTAGGAATCTCAGAGGGCAGGTGGGGAGGGGGGAAGATTAGCCTAAGAGCTTATGTGTATATATGCATAACCCATGGACACAGACAGGGTGTGGTGAAGGCCTGGGAAAGGTTGGGCTGGTGGTGGAGGGGGTTAACGGGGGGAAAAAGGGGGACATGTGTAATACTTTCAACAATAAAGATAAACTTAAGAAACAAACAACAACAAAGGAGAAGCAGGCCTTTCTCCACGAGTTACCCCACAAGTCCTGAGCCCTGGTTAGGAGGGTGACCTTGTTAGGAAACAGGCCCTGTGGCGCCCTCCTTTCAGGCAGGGCTGCTAGCCCACCACAGAGCTGACTGAGGAGTGCACTCAGACAGAGTGAGAGATGGGTCTATGTCCCCAAGAAGGAGGAATGAATGCTAGAGAGGCAAGCCACAGACGTGTCCTAGAGTGGACCAGTGGACACAGAAAGAAGTCTTTGCAGAGAGCTCCTAGATCAATGTTGATGTTTCTAAATTTCCTTGAGTTTCCTAATATTTGAATACATTTAAAGTGATATTATTTAACTTTTTAAAAGGGAGCAGGTAGGGGAGGAAGTATAAATGAGGGGTGATGGGCACAAGTCCGTCAGCAATTGCATTACCAGCCAGTTCCCACATTTGCAACACTGAACCTGGGGAGCAGACATAGAGCAGGGCCTCCTTTATTGCATGGCTTTCTTTCCATAAAGATTTATCACATGTCTGGGAGTAGAATGGGCCCCTAACCTGGAGGCACTGCCGTGGCCCCTGGTGACACAGTGCTGCTCGGAGGCCTGTGCGCCCCAGCTGAGGTCACGCCAGCTCTGCCGGGAGAGCTGCTGCCTCCTGCGGCCTGTATGCCTGGGTCCGGGGTAAATGCATCATTACTACAATTAAGGAATCACTCATGCATTGCCCAGCGAGGGGAAACTGGTCCCTAGGGCCTCACTTCCTCCCAGTGGCGCCCTCCTTTCAGGCAGGTGCTCTGATTAAAAGGCTTCAGTAGTTTATTTCATTAGGAGTCACTGTAGGTATTGCCTAAGACAACAAGGACCGTTCCACATTGATCTGGTTGCTGACTGCAACCCTAAACTTGAACAGACAGCTAGAAGGTAATTCTCTCTATGCTTTGCTTAGTTCCTAACCCATTACCAATTGAGTTGAAACATGTCAGCACCGGGAGATACTGAGATTATTTTTCAGGAGGGTTTGCGGAGTGAATGATGCACATGCATTTACCTACCGAAAGCTGTCCCACACTTACGACGTGCTGACTTCCACAGTGCCCTCCATCTGCATCGCGGTGTTCCCCAAGAGGGTGCATGTCCCTGGGGAGCACTGTGCTGGCCTCGGAGAGAAGAGGCTACCTGCAGTGTGGGCAGGTTTTAGATAAGCCCCGTAGGGCTCTGAGAAGCCCTTACCTTGTGGGGAGACCTTGCCAGCCGACTCAGGTTTCTAGGGAAGGACGGCATTAACCGGGCTGAGCCCTCAGGGTGCCGGGGAGCAGCCAAGCAGCTGTCAGTGGAGAGAGAAGCAAGATGATTCTGACTAAAGACGAGGGTGTGGGAGACAGAGATGAGATCGGGAGAGAAGAGCCCTGAGGAACCTAGGGGGGTGGCGAAGGCACTTGACCGGGTCCTGGGGATCCTGGCCGTGGGGAAACCGTGATGCCTTGTCAGGCTGAAACCTGGGAGAGGGGTGGGCAGGAAGGAGGGAGAGGGAGGGGTGTGTGGTTTGGGGCCCATAATCCAGAATGTTTGCTAAGCACTCTGGCCCATTGTCTGTAGTTGGACGCACTGCCTCCCCGTGCTTCCCAGACCCACCAGCTTTGTGAGAAGTTGGGGGCCCTCTGTTCCCCCGCCCCCGCCCTGTTCTCCCCGCGCTCTTCTGTCTACCTCGTCTTCCCTCCTCCCTGCTTCCTCACTGCTCGTCTCCCTTTTGCGTGAGCATTCCTGACGATTTTCATCTCTAGAAGACTTTAATCACCACTCAAGGGTTGTAGGAGATGTGAGGAGGGTGGTGAGGAAAGCCCCCAAAGCAAACAGACCAAACCTAACCTCGCAGGTACCCAGAAGTGGGGTTTGGAGTGTGCCCCCACCGCCCAAGGCCAGTCAGCCCCTCCCTTCCCCTGGCCTCGACTTTCTGTTCAGACTCACTCCTGAACTCACGTCCACTGCAATGAAGAGGACGCTCCCACCATGGCAGCTGAGTGGCCGCGTGGGGACCCCAGAAAGCCCGCGCGGAGACCACATTCTTCTGGCCTGGCTCCCCCTTTTCCATCGGAGGCTTTCGAGGCAGCTTTTCTTCCGTCTCCCTCTCCAGAGGTACCTGCAGATGTCTCCCAGGGCGTTGATTCAGCTCAGGGTGCGGCAGACGCCGTGCTCAGGGGGCATCGTTTCCTGGGGGCATGTGGCCTTATCGGCTCTCTCTGCTCCGCCCAGTCACCGCACAGCTCGGGGAAGCGTTTGTATTATGGATGCGGCCTCAGACGAGACGGGCTCCGTGGCTACAAAGCTCTCAGATGACGGAGTGGCTGGTGCTGAAGGACACATGAAGATGGCAGGTATCCTGAAGGTGTTGTCCGTAACGTTAAAGAGCAGGAACAGCCTTGGCTGGCATGGCTCAGTGGTTAGAGTGTCAGCCTGTGCACCAGAGGGCCACGGGTTCGATTCCCAGGGAAGGGCACATACCTGGGTTGCACATTTGATCCTGGCCCCAGTCGGGTCAAATGTGGCAGCCAGTCGATGTATCTCTCTCATTGATGTTTTTCTCTCTCTCCTCTCCCTCTTTCTCCCCCTTTCCTCTCCCTTCCACTCTGAAATTCAATGGAAAAAATATCCTCTGGTGAGGTTAACAACCAAAAAAAAAAAAAAAATAGAGCAGGAACAGGTGAGACCAGAATCACAGGCTGACCATGTGTGGAGAGGAGAAATGTAAACATGCAAAGTCCTTCGTTGTGGTCGAGGCGAGGCCCTTCCACTTGTGTAGCAGGACCTAAGGTCCTTCCCATTTTACAGGAGAGCAAGCTAAGCCTCCTGTACTGAGGCTGCACTGAGGAGGCTGCAAGTGCCCTGACGGAGGAGGGGAGCAGCCAGGGAGCAGGAGCACTGGAGGGAGAGCACAGGCTTATTCCCTGCAAGTCCCGGTGGGCCCAGAGGAAGCCAGGTCCTGCTCTAGCACTGATAAAACCCAACTCTCTCAAGTCCCCCTGGAGCCCATTTCAAATTCTGGTGAAGGAAGGGCGGAGGCACAGCATCTGGTCGCCTTTCAGTTGGTTCAGGTGAGGCCAACACCCAAAGGAGACAATCCCACTGCCTCATCGGGGCACTTTCTGACCTGGAGCATGGGGACCTGAGTGGGCCCATAGGTGGCCCACAGAGAGTCTGGAGAGCCTATGAAATTATATGAGAAATGTTTGTCCGAGAAATGGGCACTCCCCTATAAAGGAGGCATAGATTTCATCAGATTCTCAAAAGGGATGGTGACCCCAAAGAGTTTAAGATGTTTCCCTTTATTGCTTGTGAACTGGGCACTGAAGTCAGACAGAGTCAGCTTGAGCCCTGGCTCTTGCACTTACAGTCATAGCTCCGTCCTTGTGCATCACAGCCTCACAGACGCTGAGAGGGACGGTGGCACTGCCTCCTAGAAATACTGTTGGGGTGAAAGGAGGTGTTGCCATGCCTGGTGTACAGCAGCATGCAGTGGGGGCGGTGGGAGGGTTGAGCCCCACCCTGACCTCCGCTGGACAGCCCTTTCCCTTTAGATCATTTTCTTATCTGCAACATGGGTGCAGTCCGTCTATCCTGCTAGCCTTTCGGGGCTGCCGTGAGGATAACCGCAGAGAGAGCACAGAGAACGGCTGGGCGTCAGCCTCGGCAGGGCTGCCAGCCCGTCCCATAGCCAGGTGTCTCCAAGCCTGTGGCTGGGCAGCCCACACCCGGGAAGGGCCGAGGGCCTGGTCCCCAGGTGGGTCTCTCAGCTCCTTCATCTCCAGACCTTCACCTTTTATGAAACCTCAAGGGCAGCTGGGGGAGGGGAGTGCATTTTAATTTAACAGGGAGAATAATTCAGGTGCTTATAATGAAATGCGACAAGCAGAACATAGCAAGTAAATACACTACAAACTATGTTGCAAACCTCTAAGGTAACAAAATAACTAGTTTTAGTTGCTATTTTATCTATTATGAGAAATGTCAAGAATTTGACAACAGAGTATTTAATAAAAAATACTATAATTTGTGTTTAAGCGATAGCAATAGATATTACATTTATTTTATTTCTATCAAAGGAGACAGGTTCGGGATTTCTTAAAGGAATTAGGAAATACAAAGTGAGAGGTTTAATGGGCCTGGGATGAACAGGCTGCAGGTTGGGCTCTCCGGGGCTGGCACGTGGGGCAGGCAGCTGGGACTGGTCACGTGCTCCGCCTGTGCCAGCCTCCGTGGGGAACAGGGAAACACAACCTTACAATCCAGGAAAAATACCTGGGATGGGCTGGGAGCTATGCTTGGCACCTTGTCACATGGCCCCTGCAGGTGCCCCAGGCTTGGTGCTCCTAGGAGGAGGGACCCAAGACACATTCCGAGGACAGATGAACTCTGGAAAAAGCCTCCTTAGTGAGCTGGAGGGATGCACAGAGCTGCTGGAGCTTTATCACTGGTGAAAAATCAGAAGCAATGTAAATGTCCATCAAGAAGGGAGTAAGGACACGATGGTATTTCCCTCCTAGAATGCCATGCAGCCACACCCAACTCACACACAGGTAGGTGTGCTAGACCTTAAAAATGTAACAGTGACCACCAGGCTATGGGGAGAGGCCTACATGGCATGGTTAGCTGTGGGTCATTGGGTCACTGGGCCGCAAGATGAGGCATCACTTAGCTCTCTATCTCCATGTGGCCTACTGGCCAGGATAAGTCTCGTGCAACCCTGGGGAGCTCCCATCCCTGATCCGGAGCCACTGCTCATCTCCAGGCCCACACCCCTGCCATGGAGCAGCAACCCAGCGACCAGATTTTCTTAGTTATCAAGAGAAGCTGCAATACCTTCTTTATATGAAACCTCTTAATTTCTAGATGTTTGCTCAACTTTTTAAACTGTGTTGGGCCTCCAGGGATGGGCGAGGATACTTGAACTGGAAGATCCTTCCCCTGCAGATTTGAGCAGTAAGAACCCCAAGGGAAGAGCTACAGGCCCCACCCATCTGCCTGCCCTGAGCAACTGTTTGTCATGGCAGCTGAGCCACTTCCCGGCCACCTAAGCTTGTGAAAGCCCTTCAGACTGTCTGAGTCTTGGATTCCTAAGGAGTTAAATGGGAGAGCGTGGCCCCAACTCATTGGCTGTTGGGAAGATTAGACAATATACAGAAGCACGAGGACACTCTCAGGAAACCGTGACTCCTGTACCCACACAGAGCAGTGATGCTGCCATCGTGTTGGGCACTGTGAATTTTTAACCCTGAACGACAATGTGCCGAAGAATTCCTCTCCATGCTTCATGCAGGCAATGGACTCTTTAAGAGGCTGTTTCTGTGTGTGGTCAGACATGTCCACGACACAGATGGGAGCCCGTCTCCTGCCCCACTGCAGTGGCCACCACCAGGTGGCTGCACTGAGGAAGGAGCGCACCACCCACCACCCTGCCTCTCTGCCCAGCAGCCCTCCTGAGAACGGCTCCAGCCACGGCTGCTGTCGCCTGCTGAGCTTGCACTACGAAAGAGGCCGACAGTCACCTCTGAAGAAGGCTGCAGTGGTGAGAGGCCTAGAAATGCTGCTCGT
Organism: Miniopterus natalensis; assembly: GCF_054644295.1. Classification (NCBI taxonomy): domain Eukaryota; kingdom Metazoa; phylum Chordata; class Mammalia; order Chiroptera; family Miniopteridae; genus Miniopterus; species Miniopterus natalensis. The sequence goes on from NC_142098.1 coordinate 2,780,313, forward strand.
GAGGCGCTCCGGGGACCCTTTGGGGAGAAAACAGTCGCTGTGCACAGGTGTTTGAAGAGAATGTGTGTGTGTCGGGGGGCCTTGCATTGTCCTAGTCGGAACTGTGCACTGAACAGCTTCTGCACATTGGGGGTGTTCACGCAAGGCTAGTGGCTCTGAGAGGCATCAACTCCCATTTGGAGTGTGATCTCACTACCTGCTTCATAGAGGCTGCTTTCAGTCTGGCTTCTGAGAGGCTCCAAGCATCACGGGAACCCCTAAAATAAAGGGCAAGGGCCTTCTCTGAACCCCCGTGGGCTGGCTGACTCTCTGCAGGACAGAACCAAATACACACGTGGACAATGCACAGCCCCTGCCCCACAGTCTGCCCAGGTATCACCCATGGCACAGCCAGAGCAATTAATAACATTGGCACCTGATGAGAGGCCCTGGCAGGTTTCCCCTGTTCTCCATTTGCCTTCCCAGGGCCTGTGAATAAATTAATCCCCTAATACATAATTAACTCGAAGTTGAAAGGTGAAGTCAAACTTAACCAATTTACTGCTCTGGAGCTGGTTTAGTTCAGATCATGTGATTTTAATTCTTTCCGTATGACCAGGTGATGGGGAAGGCGGAAGGGGGAGAGGAAAATGCACAGATTAATTTCATTCCTTAACCTCCCTAATGCGCCTGCTTGCTCGCATCGTGTTGCAGACAGCAGATCATCACATGATTTATGGGACTGACCGCTGCCTGCATCTCTCAGGCTAATGACACACACACTAGAGTCATTGATTTGTATGAGGAGCCCCCACTCTTCATTTATCACAATTTAATGTAAGAGTTTGCAATGCAGAGAAAAAATCCACATGGGAAACATGGGCCCATAGGCCCAGCCGCCAACCAGTTATGAATCATTTGCTGCCTTTTAATATATAGACTATTCTGTTCTGGAAAATGCCCCATAAGGTCATATTCTTCTCCTGAACATCCTGACAATTAAAGTCCCCATGAAGCTGTTTTAAGATGCATGACCCACCAGCACCTTTGTTAGCTCGCGTTCTCTTGTAATGCATGCCATCGATTTGTGTCTGAACTCTCCGGAACCCTTCAGAAGCCATAACCTGCGGAAGTTTCCGAGGGCAGCGCTGTACAACCCAAGGCTGGGACGCCTGTCAGCCGGGCCAGGTGTGGGTGGAGGGCCAGCCTCTTCCCGACACAAACCCTGCGGGCAAGCCCAAAGGCCAAACCAATCCACCAACATTCACAGCATTTGAAAGTAGAGTATTTAATTTCTGATTATAAAAAGTTGTTCTAAATTAATAACTTGGAAGATTCAGAAGAGGAATAAAGGTGTGATGAACAACAGTCTTGAGACCCTGCCTTTCTCAGACGGCCGAGCCCCCCGCAGGGCACGCACAGCCTCAGGACAGCCCGGCTCATCTCCCTGGGCTGCTGCATTGATTCCATGCTTCAGGAAGAAAAACAACAGCAGTTTACTTAAAACAGACATGGGCATATTATAGAGTAAAATGGAAAACACAGTTTTTTCAAAATAAAGCATAAGCCTTTGAATAAATGTGCTCATGCAAGAAACTTGACTATTTCCCAAAGCTTTAAATTGTCCTGCAAACACCGGTGGGCTCTCACCTGTCAATAGCTGTGACCCTGGCACTTCCTGTTACTGTCTTTGTGTCACAGGCCGTCTCCAGGCACCTGGGTGGGCTACTTGGGTGCAGACCAATGGCCGCTGCTGCCATCTCGGTCAACCCTCCTGTGGACCCTGTGAGGTCAGCACGGTGGCCACCATCTCAAGAGGAAACAGCCTCAGAACTCTGGGTCATAAAGCAAGTCTCATTAAAAGAAAAGAATTGAAATTATAAGGAGTATGTTCTCTGACCACAATGGAGCTAAACTAGAAACTAATAGCAGAAAGATACCTGGAAAATCCACAAACATTTGAAAATTAAACACTATGCTTCTAAATAACCAATGGGTCAAGGAAAAGAATCTCCAGAGGAATAAGAAAACACTATGGCCTGAAAATATTATGAATGAAAAGAAAACGCACTGGGTCCCCCTTATTCGCACTTTTGCTTTCCAAGGTTTCAGTTACACATGCTATGAAAATATTTAATGGAAAATTCCAGAAATAAACAATAAACATACATTTTAAGTTGTGCACCATTCTGAGTAGCATGATGAAATCTCTTGCTATCCTGTTTCATCCTGCTGAGGACGTGAGTGCTCTTTGTCCAGGGTCTCCACGCTGTATGTACTCCCCACCTGTTAGTAACCTCGTAGCTGTCTTGGTTATCAGATTGATTGTCAGAGGGAGAGAGAGCACATTCATATAACTTTCATTACGGTCTATTGTTATAATTCTATTTTACTATTAGTTATTGATGTTAATCTCTTATTTTGCCTAATTTATAAATTAAACTATCATAGGCATGTATGTTTAAGAAAAAAATAGTAATATAGGATATAGTATATGTCCTATATATATAGTATATATAAAATACTAAATAGTATATATAGGATTGTATTTTCCTACATATGCTATATATAAATAGTATATATAAAAATACAAATAAAAAATAGTATATATAGACCCCCAGTGTACTATCCACAGTTTCAGGCATACACTGGGGTCTTGGAACATATCCTCTCTGGATAAGAGGGGACGGCTGCTTATCAAAATATGTGGGTGACACTCAACACAGTGATTAAGGGAAATTTATGGCACAAAATGTTGGTATTTGAAAAGAAGAGAAGTCCTAAAAGCAATGATTTAATCTTTACTTGAAGAAATTAGAAAAAGAAGAGCAACTGAAACCCAAAGTAAGTGGTAAGAAAGGGAATAATAAAGATTAGACATTAATAAAGTTGCTATAGACAGACAATTGAGGAAATCTATAGAGACAGAATCTGGATCTTTAAAGAATAGATAAAATTGATAAAGCTCTAGACAGACTGATCAATCGATAAATTAAGAGATACACTAAAGTATCAATATCAGGAGTTAAAAAAGGAACATATCCTACAGGCATTAAAAAGAGAATAAGGATATATACGAATAACTTGTGTCATAAATTCAACAACTTATGTGAAATTGACAAATTTCTTTAACAATACAAACTACCAAAACTCACTCAAGAAGAAATAGATAACCTGAATAGCCCTATATCTATTAAAGTAATTGAACTCATAATTTAAAAACTTTTGACAAAGAGAACCTCAGGCCCCGGTGATTTCAATGATGAATTTTACCATCCATTTATGGACTAAGCAATATAAATTCTGCACAAACACTCAAGAAAATACAGGAAGAGGAACATGCCCCTACTCAGTTTATGTGGCCAGCATGAACCAGATATCAAAGCCAGACAGAGACATTACATAAAACAGAACTATACATCAGTATATCACATAAACATGCATGCAAACATCCTAAACAAAATTTTAGCAAATCGAATCCAACAAAATTCAGATTTATACTATCGGCCCCATCTAGTACAGTAAGTCAGGAAAAAGAAACAAAAGGCATATAGTTAATATGATAATCTATAAAGGAAATTTAAGGAATCCACAAAATAAGATAGAGTTAATAAATGAGTTTAGCAATGTAGCAGGTAATAAGGTCTGTATGTAAAATAGTAAAAACATTAATAAAGTAAAATTTAAAAAATATTTATAATAATAGTATTAACAATATAAGTTAGGGATAAAATGAACTGTGTGCAATACCTGTACACTGAACACTGCAAAGTATTGCTGAGATAAAGTAGGAAATATATAGAAATTGAGGGATGTTTAAGGACTGCAAAACTTAATATTATTAATGTTTCAGTTTTCATCAAATTGACTTATAGAGTCAGTAGAATTCTAATCAAAATTTCTGAAAACTTAATGTAAAAATTAACAAGCTGAGTCTAAAATGTATGGGTAAATGCAAAAGCCCTATAAAAGTAAAAATAACTTTAAAAGAAAAATGGAATTGGAGAACTTAAACTACTACATCCTAAGACAGAAGTAAGACAATATAGCCTTGGTGGAAACAAATGGATCAGTGTAATAGGGTAGAATATTCAGAAATGGAACCATGCATATATAGTCAATTGAGCTTTGACAAAGGTACCAAGGTTATTCAATGGGGAAAAGAATCTTCACAGTAAATCTGATGAAATATCTATATATCTATATGGAAAATACAAACCTTATCTCTCACCTCACACTATACACAAAATTCACACTTCTGGAAGAAAATGGAGAAGAAAATCTCTGTGACCTTGGGCTAGGCGAAGATTTCTCAGATAAGACACAAATGCCACATAAGAAAAATAAAAAGATAAAGTGGACTCACCCAAATTAAGACCTTTTACTCCTTGAAAGGCACAGTTAAGAAAATGAAAAGACACATTTTACACTAGGAAAAATATTTGCTAAATATGTCTGAAAAAGAACTTGTGTTCAGGATATATAAGAACTGGTACAAGTCAAATAATCAGAAGACAAGCAACGCAATTTAAAACTGGGCAAAAGATTTGAAGACCTTTCGACAAAAAGTTACATGCTGTCAAATATTTTGCACATGGGAAGATACACAACAGCATATCTTCAGGGAAATCCAATGTACCACAGTGAGGTACTATTGTATACGCACCAGAATGGTAAAATTAGAGAGCCTGACAACACCAAATGTTAGGATGTGGAGCAGCTGGAACTCATATACAGCCAATTTGGGAAACACAGTTTATCCTAAAGTTAACATACACTTGCCATATGACCCAGAAAGCCCACTCAGGATCCATGAAAATACAGGTTAGGACAAAGACTTGTACCTAAGTCACAGTGGCTTTATTCATAATGGCCTCACACTGGAAACTACTTAAATGACCACAACTTAGTGTTAAAAAAACCTGTGACACATCCACACAGTGGAATGCTACTCTGCCATAAAAAATAACAAACATGAAACAGCATGGCTTTGTGCTGGAAGCTTTATGCCGAGGGAAAGAAGCCAGGTATAAAAGAGTCCATACTGTGATGCATTGCATGTGAGATTCTAGAAAAGGTGACATTAGAGTGACAGAAATACCAGCGGGTGCCAGGATTTGCAGGAGGGGTAAGGAGAGAGAATGCAGGGATGTGAAGGAGTTGGGGGGGGTGATGGAAATTGTGGTGGTGCTTGCACAACTATATACATTTTCTAAAACTCAACAGACGGCTGGCACCCTTAGAACAAGTCATGCTGCCTGTGAATCGCACCTCGATAAAGATGATTTAAAATAAAGCGTGATAGATGGTAGGGGAGTTTTGGGACTTAGGCAGTGGGCTTTGGCCAGGACCTCCTGGAACCTCCGTCTAAATAGTCATTTGCTGGGAAGCAAATTGGAGACAGGGTGTAAGGAAAGCCTTTGGGCAGAAGACAGGTCTTAGATGGCTCCAGGCCATGCAGCAATTACTGGGCTTTTCCGATGAGCTGGGTTTCACCTCCACTCTGGTCTTAAAAATGACCTGTGAGCTGGCAAGCACCTGGGTTTTCCCCAGCCTGTGCTTCGTGTCCCTGCCTGCAAAATGGGCATTAAACACCCCTGTCCAACTCAAACTGTTGTACAAACCAACTGAGTCACCAAGTGGCAAAAAGCTTTCAAACTTTAAAGCACTATGCACATGTGAAAGGGAAATGGGAGGCTACTGCTGGAGACAGCAAGGTGAACCTCAGGTTCAAAGTCAGCGCACCCAGTTCTAAAGCCACTGCTGCCTTAAACAGGAAGGGGAGACGAAATCTCGTTTTTTCTCACTGGATGTTTTGACCACTTATCCTGAGGCTTCAGTGGGTTTGTTTAGATTTGAGATATGTTGCCTACAACCCCCAAGATCAAAGAGAACAAAGCTCGGATGTGAGGAGGCCCTTATGGGCCAAACTAGATAATGTCATTATCCTATAAACAGGTGATAACAGCAGAGCCTGGCTCATCTCAGACTAATCCAGTTCCAATCCCTTCAAGGGTCTGGAAAGATGTCAGGGAATAAAAGGCCACTGCCACTTAGCAAGCTGAATCTTGTGAGTGGATTTGTCACCCGTCAGCCCAGAGCATCTGTCTGGTTGTCCAGACATGACAGGCACGGCGGGTGGGGGTGAGTGAGGGAGAAAGTGCTTTCTCTTCAAGTGATGGGGAGAAGCCATGTCCCCTCCTGCTCCTTGGGACCTGAGCTTGAAGAAAGACAGCTGGCAGCTTCTTCACACCCACAACAATTACAGCACTAAGAGTTACAGGTAAATGCTGAGCCCAGAGCTCGGTCTCCTATCCTTCCTTCTGTTTCTGAGGAATGAACGGAGGCCACCAGCTCCCACCGGCTGTGGGCACTGGTGCTCACATCTCTGAGCTTCAGTTCCCACGGCCTTAAGTGGAGCTGAATAAGGTATAAGGAGATTAAATGTGATCGTGGATGTCAAGTGCCTTGGAAAGTCTGTGTCCCTTATGAAATCACTCAAAAAATGTCAGGTTTCACCCGTTTCCTGTACACCTTGGCAGGCAGGTTTCTACAGTGAGGACAATGTGTGTGGGCCTCTAAAAACATTTAAGCAGAAGTCACATAGCTGGAACTGTCCTTCCTGCCGACTAGACATGGTCAAGACTGCGGCCAGTGGAGCCTATGGCCATAAAGCAGCCTCCGCCACAGTCCATCTGTCTAAACTGGGTCCTCTGTGTGCACAAGCTGTGGTTACGGGCACTGACGACACTCCCCTCTCGGGCCCAGGAAGGGAAGGCTGGCTGCCGGGAAGCCCGGGTCCTGCCCTCCTTTCTGGTGTGGGGGCGCTCCAGGGTGACCCTCCAGACAGACGCGCACAGCCTTCCCAGCCCAGGGTTGGGGCTCTCCTGGTGGTGGCTGCTGGGGACAGTGGAAGCCACTCCTGGGAGGGAAGGAGAGCTCAGTTCAACCCCAGCTAAGGGGCCTATCCGCTAGCTCAGAGTGGGATGGGCGCCGGCCTCGGGGGAGGGCTGGGAAGAGGCGCTAGGCCCAGCCCCACCCCAGCCCCTGCCCAGCCCCAGCCCAGCCCAGCCCAGCCCAGCCCAGCCCCCCCGGCCCAGCCCCAGCCCCTGCCCAGCCCCAGCCCCAGCCCCAGCCCCAGCCCCTGCCCAGCCCCAGCCCCAGCCCCAGCCCCTGCCCAGCCCCAGCCCCAGCCCCAGCCCCAGCCCCTGCCCAGCCCCAGCCCCAGCCCCAGCCCCAGCCCCAGCCCCAGCCCCAGCCCCAGCCCCACCCCAGCCCCTGCCCAGCCCCAGCCCAGCCCAGCCCAGCCCAGCCCAGCCCAGCCCCAGCCCCAGCCCCAGCCCCAGCCCCAGCCCCTGGTCCAGCCCCAGCCCCTGCCCCGGCCCCAGCCCCCGGCCCGCCCCCGGCCCAGCCCGCCCGCTGCGGGCCCGGCGCACGGCGCTCCCCATCCCAGTCTGCGCGCTCCGGGACTGGGACTGCGGGGTGGGCACCGCTCAGTCAGCAGCCTGCCCTCGGGGCACCCCTGAGCCAGCTGTTCCCATCAACTGTCCTCACTATCCCAGGGCCCAATCGGCTAGTGATGGCTGAAGCGGGGGAGGCCCCCGGCACCCCGAGGAAGGGCATCTTCTCTGCCAGGGCCCCGGCCTCCCCCCTCCTCTCGCGCAGAGCCCTAAATTAATGTCACCGCCGTTATTACAGCGCCGCGGCCATGGCGAGGATTCAGCCACGGTTCTGGAATATTTCACCTCAGCATTTATTTGTCCATAAAATGAAATGGGATTTATGGGCCGACTCTCCAGCTTGAGGGCTGCGTGGACAGCAGCTGGGCACCGCCTCGCCTCCACGGGCAGAGGCAAGGATGCTCCTGGAGTGAAGGAGCCCTGGGGCCGGGCGAGTCCCCAGAGGACCCACAGCCACCCTGCTGGGAAAGGCCTCCGTGTAAAGGCCCGTGTGGCTTTGAGATGTGGGGCTCAGGCTGCGAGAGGCAGGCGGCCTTTGGAGGGGCATGTGTAGACAAATAGCTGGCTCCTCGGAGCTGGGCGCCTGTCGCCCCAGCACCCACATTGTCCCTGTTGTCCCCTGCAGTCTGCTTAGGGGCTGCTGAGGCTGCCGTGCCCGGGGAAGCAAGGCCCTGCCAGCAAAACACAGAGGTGGGCTTCCTTGATACCTACCCATGGGCACAAAACCCTTCCTGGGAAGGAGAGGCTCCACCTCTGAGGGCCCGCTATGAAATTATAATTCATTGACTCTGAAGCCAATCATTTTCTATTTTGACTGCTGGCTTAGGAATATTCATATTTTCCACTGCATTTAAATTTTCCTGTGCCATTAAAATCTCCGAGCTCTATAATTAGGTCTCTCCTGATAGATATGGATGAGGTGTCTGTTCTGGGGAGAGCATGCAGGAGCCTCTGGGAAGCAGGGGATTTGCCGAGAGGGCTTTCCCTCAGTGCTGCTCTTATCCCGTTGCTCCCTGTCCAGCTGGAACCTTCCAGCCAGCCTCCCCTCCACCAGGATCCAGACCAGGCTCTCTGAGGCCAGGCTGCACCCACTGCCCACAGTGCCCCTCCCCTCCTGTGCTGGGGCACACAGCCGTTAAAATGTTTACTCACTTAAACATGATTTGCATTCCAAAAGTCGTGTTCCTGACTCCGATGATATTTGTGGAATAAGGTCCCTTTGGTTGCAGCAGCCAAAACAGATGTGGCAGCCACCCCACATGTGTGTATAAAACTGTGCTCCTGCTCAAAAATAAATAAATAAACACACAGATAGAAGTCTCCAGAGGTAAATATTATTCTCCTAGATGGAATACAACACATCAGCCCTTCTGGCCTCATTTTCATAAAAACACAGCCTTATAGCTTGCCTGTGAGTCCCTCTTGGCCCTGTTCCCTTGGCCACCTGCTCTCTGTGAATCTTGAAAGTCACCAAGCCTCATGTCCTGGCCACATCTTACCAGTCAGGTTTCTGCTGAGATCAACCAAATATTGGCTAATGGAGATGAAAACCAATAAAGAATGGGGGGAAATAAAGAATTGCTTAGAGTGAATTCTGTATGTAATTACTTGTGTTTTTGCTAACTACTGTATAAACAACAGTTTTAACAAGGCAAATTGGAGCCTTGAAGACAATTCTGCCTGGGGATAGAGCTTCAATTTATTATACAAGAGTAACTGAGAACTTTGCTTCTGCTGCGTTGCAGTCAATTTCTAATGTGCGATTAATCATAGGAGTGCAGGGGCTGCCAATAAAGACCCAAACTCCAAACCTGTAACAGCGCTCTCACTTTGTGCCGTTGTCCCAGAGCTGAGTGCGGGCCTGTCATTGTGCACCAGAATCAATGCCCCGGGACCTGGGAAGGATTGATCTGCTCTCAAAGGGCTTTATTTCACTCATCAACAAAAACTCTTGGCTCCCCAAACAGTCAGGCCCCAGGCTTTGGCTCGGGGCATGGTGGTGACCACCGATTGCTGCTATCCCACAGACAGGCTGCCTTGGGGGCGTGGTTGCTGCGATCTCCATACCTGTTAACCAAAAGAACACCTTACCTAGAGAGCGGCGTCTCCAAAAAAAGTAAAAATTAAAAAAAACCCCAATATATCAAAATAGCTCAATTTGAACTATTACGCTATAATTTAAAACTAAGAAATTTGAGGACAGAGATGAGAAACGCTCTCCTAGCTGGAGCCTCTGTCATCCCACTGATCCAGGGTGTGCTGTATTTCCCGTGGCTGGTTTTGGATCAGTCCCCATTCCCTGTGTGTAGTTTCTGGTGAGCAGCTCACACGCAGCACTGTGCTTGCTGGGAATGGCATTTGTGATAACAGGATGTACACACTGCTTGTTGGGTAGTTATCCCTGCAGACAAGTCTCCCTAATGATAGAGGACATGGATAAACACATTGACATGAGAAAAACAAAAACAAAAAACAGGCTTCTACCCCGTGTCTACATGGAACCGTAAAATGTTTGCTTTACGCACTAATGAGTTCATTCTTCTGCTGAGGGTCCCGGTTGTTCCTCACTCAGCAGACACCGCTCGCTTTGAAAGAAACCCTCCCTCTGAAGGGGGTGTTCTCTGCCCCCAGGACCACCACTCAGAGATGAGAGTAGCACTCTGTCTGTCTATCCGCCACCCTCTGATTAGGACAGCTTGATTGACTCAGCCTTAGTCCCGAGTCCATGAACACTGCAGAGATGTTGAGCGCCCAACACCTTTCTGAGGAACAGGAATAACAAAGCGATAACACTTGTTCACCTAAAAATAAGCGGAGGGCCTTTCCCAGCTATGGGGGTGCATATAGATTTTTGCCGACATTAGATTCTCTGAACTAAATGTCACTTGCAGAGAACATTTAAAAAAATCATAATACTAAGCTGTTATTGTTATTAGAAGGGCAAGAAGAATGAAATATCATTAGGAAACCCTGTAAAACATATTTGTACATTGTATTGGGGCAAATACAAGTGTCATGTGTTACCAATTGTTAGGCAAAGAACGTGGTAATAGATCGTTCCCCTCCGGCCCTCCATGCAGCTTGTTGCAGGACAGGAATGATGTATGTGGTGTGTGAGCAGCTGGAACCCATGGCACAGGGTGTGGGGCACAGGGCTGCCCCAGGACGCATGTCACAGAGAGCAGTTGAGCCTGGGATGGACAGAGTAGCAGCGGTGATGGCCGCCAGAGGCCTGGCCAAGCAATTGTAGAGCCAGGCCATGCAGAGTAGTCCCAGGTCCCCTCCTCATGCAAGGATGTTGGGTAAGATAGGAGCCGGACAGCAGGTCTGCTCCACGTGCTGGGATCCTTTGTCATGTAGGATCCCCAGATTCCTTAGGAGGAACCTGCTTACGGCTCTCTTCTCTGGCAATGGTGTGTGTAGGAAATGGTGGAGCAGGGTTCAAAAGAGCCCTGTCATCTGAGCCCAACAAGTCTGCCCTCTCTTCAGCCCTTAGTTTATGCTTCTGCAAATTAAAGGAGTTTTGTTTTACCTGTTTTAGCATCAGAAGCCCTTTGAGAATGTGATGAAAATGGAAATGCTCACATGCTCACAGTAGTTCATGTCTGGGCTGTGGGCCCACAGTGCCCTTTAAACTCACCTGCCAACCCCTGCAGGGCCTGGATCTCAAGTTAAAAGCCTTTAGTCCATGTCATCTACAGGGGGCTTTCCAGGTCCTGGATTCCAGTGGTCCCCAGTTCCTGGACACACGGCCTAGCCTGGGTTCTTTAGCACATTGGGTCAGCAGTCCTCAGTGGGGAGAGAGGGAGCTCCCCTGGTCAAGCAGACAGTATGGCCCAGTAAGTCCATGGTGGGTGACCATGATACCCAAGACCCTCTCTGCACCTGGTGCCTGGTCAGAGTAGACACTTCAAAAGTCCAGAAGGGCCAGGGAGCTCCAGGACAGCATTCTGTGCATTGCCATGAAAAATGACAGTGTCTGCAAAGGAGCCAGAGACACATGGAGAACATTTTCTGCAGGCCCTGGGCTCCTGGATGCTGCAGCTCTGACCATTCACCAAGGCTTTGCATCTTAGACTCTGAGTGGTCACAGCGTTTTCCTCACCTTGGTGGAGCAGCATTGTCTCTGGCCAGGGGACCAGGGGACCAGGGGACCAGGGGACCAGGGGACCAGGGGACCAGGGGACCAGGGGACCAGGGGGAGCTGGAGGCCTTTACTTTCCAGAGATGCCATAAGTCTTGCTCTCTGTCCCCTGCAGCCTCACTTGGCCTTGCCAGGCTGTGAGCGAGGACAGCCTGGCAAGCTCAGGCCTGCTGGCTCTCTCCCCAAGGCTTTACTCTGTAAGGGACCCCCTTTGTCCCAGAAAGAATGCCATTCTAATACTGGCATTTCAGGCAACTTGGCAGGAAGTAAAGAAGGTACTTTGGGAGAGGAAGTCCCTCAGTTCAGACCAAACCTGAGACATGTAACCACATTAAAGCCAACTGCTCAAGGTTCTGTCTATTATGGGAATAGAATAGCTCTAAGAGCCTCTTGCCTAAACTCCATGTAAGGAAACCGAGGCCCGGGGTGGGGGACTTACAGCATCTTTCCACGTGGCCTTGCTCCTGCCCAGCCTGACCTTGTGTGAAAGCCGGCGTGTTGGTTCCCATGGCGGATGGCCCTGGCACGGAGTTCAGCCCTACTGACCTTCCATCTGCATTCCCGCCGGAACCGCAGAGGACCATCACGCACACCCGTGTCTGGGAAGCACAGTCTGCAGGTCCCCGTTTACCCTCACTTCCAGGACACTCAGGCCAAGTCTCACATTAGTCATTGGCTCATCTCAGATCTTCAGATTTTCTCTCTTCTGGTTTTCTCTCTAATTTTTTAAATTGACAGTGTATAATTTCCTAAGCAGTTACAAGCCAGGCAGGTAGGGCATGAAGAGACAGCCAGCAAGCTGGCAGTCAGAGGCCCTGGAGGCACAGACGCCTCGGGAGGTCCTTGGCTGGTTAGTGGCAGGCAGTGTGGACATGGTCTACCCAGCCTTTCCCTCTCCACAGCCATGCTCCCCGGGACCTCTATGGCCCTGAAAGACAAAGACCCCCACTTCTCTCACACTCCCCTGCAGTTTCTAATAATATCCTACTGCTCTCACAGATCCATGCTCCTGTGGTCACACCACCCTGCTGGACCACTATGGACCCCTGCTGGCCCCATTGATCCCCCATGGAGCTCTCCTGCCCCCTCCACCCACCCCTCTGACACCATGGTTTCCTCAGCCTCCAAGGCTCCTCCACACCCTCATGGGCCTCTGCTGTCCCCCCATGGGTCCCTGAGCCCCTGTCCCCCCGTGCATGGGCCACCCTGCCTAGTTGCTGTCTTTCGGGGAAACTCACTCCCACCGAGTGCTCCTGAGCACCTTCCTTTCTCTGCATTTGAGACCTGTCTGCCCTGACCGGTCCCCCTGTCCAGTGTACGATGCTCAGCTGTGAAAACGTGTGAGAGCGTTGGCCCGACGTGCTAGCTGAAAGCGTGCTGTGCTTTACTGACTCACACTGGGGGGTCAGTGCCACACAGGCTGCCGGAGCAACCCTTTCGCCAGAGAGCACCGCCGCCTCTGGGCTGTCCTGGGGCGCAGGGCTCTGTCACTCCGTCAGGGGCGTCCCTCCTGCTCCTAGGACCGGGAATCATTAAAGGAGGAAGGGGGGCCATGAGCCATGTAATAAACTTGCCTAAATTCCATAAAACGGGGCCTTCCTGTGAACGCTCCTGGAAAGCTGGGGAAAACCATGGGTCCAGACAGAACCTCACAGGACGTTCTGAAGCAACTCCTGGCAACTCGACTCTGGGCACTCACCTGTCACCATCATGGGCCACACCCGGAACCACTATACTGTATTTTACTGAGTATTTTATTTCATTTGTATGCATTTTTTACTTAAACAGATTTAATTTTAAAGGAAGTTTTATATCATTATCATAAATAGAAAACTAACAGCACTTACCATAAATATGAAGTAACCATAAAAAATATAATGGAAATAAAACCACATAATGAAATCCCAGTTCAATTGAAGGCTTGGTGAAGCCTGAGGCCTGCTCTCTGATCAAAGGGGAGATAACCCAGCGTTAATCGTTAATCGGCATTCAAGGGTACTGAAGCCTCTGGAGACAGAGAGCTCCCAAGGAGGGGAGCCATCCTTACTGGGCTCGGGCCACTCAGATCACCTCAGACTGCACAGTGGACCAGATTGAGAACAATGACCACGTTGCTCTTCTCTCAGACATCACGCTTCAAGGGAACAGGGTTGTTGGCCAGAGTGTTCTGTGCAGTGGTGGGAACAGAGCCCAGGAGGCTTGGGGATGAGCCCCAGCTCTGCTGTGTGATGTGGGCAAGTCACCTCTCATCAGGGTCCAGAGTGGTCTGGGCTGCGACAGCTTCTCTCTGACTCTGTGCTTCCCCCCAGGCCTGTACTGACCCCCACATGCAGCAAAACTAAGACATTTTTAAAAGTCTGTTTCATGTCTCTGTGATGTAAAGCACGGGTTGTTGGAAAGGACTGCCTGGGACTGCATATGTGGGGGGCAGGTAATGCTGGGTCACCCCAAACACAAGACCAGGGAACAGAAAATGAACCTAAAGGGATCGCTAGACCCCAAGAAAAGCAAAAGCATCTTGCTGTCAAAACAGAAGTCTGAGCCACATAAAATAGAAATATTTGAACATGAAGCCGGGCCCTCCCATCTTACATAGAACCCATTTCACACCAGGCGAGGGGAATGTCACATAGTCCTGATGCACGTGAAGAAACAGCACCGTCCTCACTGTTGGCCGCGGCAACATGAGCAGTTAGGGGCTGGGAAATGAAGTCACACGTTATTTCTCTCGTAGGTATAGATTTTATTTGACCTATTGCTTTTAAAATAGAATACCTTCCCAAGCATGCTTTCCATGATAAAACTCAGAGACAAAAGAGGGAAAATGCAAATCAATTCTACATTACATGTATGTGGCTGCATTTGGCAAAATCAGATGAGATCGTTTCATCTCCTTTCTGTAGAACAAAAACAGAGCAATATTATGAAACCTCGCAGAGCTTTATTTCTCTTCGTCTTTTGTGTCCAGCCTTTTAAATTCAGGTTTTTCTGCCTTTTTTACTGACAAGCCCACAATTTTCAGAAAAGAAAGCTAGCATTAATTAAGACAGTGCCAGATGTAATTTTCTTGGGAAGTAAATTTCTGCACAACTAAAGGTTACAGAGACCTTTTCACTGTCAAAATTTACTACAGCCTGTGAATGTTAATGTTTCTAATGAAGACATGTTCTCTGTCCCTGAACTTAAAAGTACCCAGAGAAGAAGGGGAAGAGAAAAACTCTGTTTGACGAATGCATCGGGAGCCTGTGCACGAACGCAGGGGCTCGGGTGCCGTGCACGCGGACATTGTAGTGTTTGCATAGCCTTGCTTTCTAAACAAGGGACATTGCCATAAATTGGGGAGTTTGTATGCAGAATGGGGTTGTAGTAGGTGCCTTATGTTACCAATGAGCTGGTAGTGTAATGAGCATTTACCCTATCGGGCCTAAAGGTGTGCACTCTGACTCTGGGTGGCGGGAGGGGGCAGACAGAGACCGCCTCCTCTAAGATGGGCTCCAGGGTTGGCATGGAGGACCCAGGGTTTCTAATCTGCTGACCTCTCAGCATATGTTTGAAGACACAGATGCCATTTGTTTCTGGTTAGTCTTTTTTTTTTTTTTTTGAGGCCCAAGCACCAGTCACAACAGCTTTTTCTGTCCAGCTCCCAGAGTGGAGACCCCATGACGAGCAGGAGGCAGGGCCCTCCCCTGGGGCTGCTGGGACGTGGCTGGAGGCTCCTAGAGCGAGAAGTCGGCAGGACTGTCTCATGCCCATTTCTTTACTTTTCCTCCTCAGTCAGTTAGGAATGAGGTGACAGGACTCTCTTAGGGGTTGAAAGACAGTCATTTCACTGGCCTGGGAAAGCCCTCTCTGGGCGTGTCTCCCAAGGAAACAAGCTGCCATGACCACAAGGTTCTCCGTACAGAACAGCAGCCAAAGCAAAGGCCATGCCGAACACCACGCAGGGCAAGCGCAGCACAGAAAGCCCGCGGAGAGGAGTGCTGCTCGGACATCGATCCTGCTGGCGAGAAGGTGCTTTAACAAAAAAGAAGAGATTTATGTTATATAACAAGAAAAGCAAGATACAGATTCTGTGATCTCAATCTTATTACAGATACATAAAATGAAGACAGGATGGAAATATGTCAAACTGTTGATAGTGAAAGCCTTTGGGTGGCAAAGATACAGATATTTTTATTTTTCCTAATAAAGTTAGCAGAAGAAAAAATTCTTCATAGGTACAGAGAACAAATTGATAGTCACCAGATGAGAGAAGATGTGAGGGGATACGTGAAAAAGATGATGGGATTAAAAGTACAAATAGGTAGTTATAAAAATAGTCATGGGGATGTGACTGAGAAGACTCACCCAACTGCCTTCTTTGGAATCATCCAAACCTTTCCATCAGCCTCCTTGGCACCTCTATAGACAGGAGGTCCACAGAAGAAGTTTGTGGAATACACATGCCATCCCCCGTGTGCACACACTGGTTCAAAGAGAGACCAGGGACAAAAGGAAAGCCAGCAGCTGAAGAGTGGGTTGTGCGGTGAGCAGGGACGTGCAGGAGCACGCGGGGAACGAGGGGGAGGGTTGCCCAGTTCTCCCAGGGAGACTGCGCAGTCTGCAGGGGTCTGGGAGAAGCAGGGAGCCCGCGGCAGAATCTACTACTTTCCACAGGACCAGAGTCCTCAGACTGTGGTGACTGTGGTCCCCGGACCAGCAGCAGCACCACTTGGGTCCTGGTTAGAAATGTGAATTCTCAGGCCTCCCCTTGGACCTCTTGAATCTAAAGCCGGGGTGGAGCCAGGCCTCTGGATGTGGGCGCCCGAGTTGGAGAGCACTGTCCTAGCCAGAGCCCAGGGCTGTCGCAGGCCTGGCAGCCCTCCTGCGGAGCAGGTGTGAGGCCTGTGCAGTGTCCGCAGCCACAGCAGGGGAAGGAGGTGTTTGAGTTGTTTAAATGATAACCAACAGCCAGACTGTCCTGTTGTTTTACCTGTGAATTGACCGAAAGGGCCAACTGTTCATGTAGCCGCAGACATAAGGTGAGACTGCTCCTCTCTCCACAGAAATGGTGTTGGTGGCACTCCCTGCTCTGTGGGGTTTTCCCGGTGTGGTCAGGCCAGTGCCCAGGCGTAGAGGCCCCCCTCCCAGGGGCCAGGTGACAGCCGCGCCTTGGAGCAGGTTACTAAGGAAACCACCCCGCTGTTGCCGTTTCCTCACACAGCCTCCTGCTATAGCCCTCATGAGGCATGAGGCTCCCCAGAACAGTTGAGGATGGCAAAGAATGAATCCCATAAAAATGACTGCCCACGAGTTGTGAAATATGGGTGGAGCAGGTCACCGAACTGGACAACATCTCTGTGCCCGGGAAGGGGCGCACTCAGAGATGCTAGGAAATGACACCTGCAAGCTCTTCTCTGGGTATGAAAATGCTTGTGCCGGTGCCCAGGGCTCCCAGACCTTCAGGGAGGGCTGTCAGGTGGACATCGCCCTGCCCGGGAATCCAGCCAGACTAAACGGTGACTTTCCCTTTGGCCCCACCCTCATTCCTGTGATGATAAAGGGCCTGTTGAGCCATCTGGGAGACCCAGAGAGAAACCCCGCCCATGGCCCCGGGGCTAGGGGATGCCTCCCCTCTGCTCTCGCCTCAGGTAGTGACTCCTCCCTGGTGGTGGGAGGGCACAGGAGAGCGAGGGGAAGACACCATCCTCCCCAGGGGCAGCCGGGGTGGGCGGCCAGCAGTGGAGCCAGCGTTCACTCTTACGTGAGACATGCACTTCTTAAATTAGGGTGCAGCTTTGCTGATTCTTTTTCAGCTTGACGACTACTCTGACCCTTAGCTCACTTTCTACTGCCCAGCTTTCCTCCACGTGGGGTCTGCATTTGCCTGTCACATGGCTGGTAGAACTCTATCTAGTCTTCATTCCCTAAGCAGACAGGCCTCCCTCCTTACGGGAGAAGCTTTTGGGCGAAGAGAAGTAGAAGGGATATTATAAAACTACTTCGGCTGAATATTTTGCTTCTCAACCTGCAGCTAAAAGTTGTTGATTCATTCCTCCACCTCAGCACTTTAGAAATGGCCTTGGCCTCCACACTGGTTCCTGCAATGCCTTCCCCGCGTGGCTTGCATTGAGTTCCGAAGGCTGAAAGCTACTGGTACAGACCAGAGAGGACCAGCCCTGAGGGGTCCCGGGAAGCACTAGGTCCAGCAAGTCAGCGAAGGGAGGGAAGACAGAGCGATCGAGAGCTGCAGCAGGTGGGGCTGCTGCTGACGGGAAAGAGCATCGGCACCATCCTTGTTCTCACTTTCAATGAGGAAGCGAGGTCTGGAACATCTAAATGAGACGCCAGCGTCACATAGCTGGCAGCTGAAAGGTCAGATCTACACACCCATACTCTGAGCCGCAGCTCTTCCTCCTACAGGAAGCCTTCCTCACTGACCCCAGCTTCCCCTGCACTGATCTCTCTCTCATGGCCATGGGCCTGCTTTGTTGCTGCCCTCAGTGCTCCCTTTGTCCTCAGGGCCACATCTGGGCACACAGCGGTGGGGGACACTCAGGACCAATGGACGGACTGTTGGACATGCTCCATGCTCTTAGTGTCCCGACAAGGGTGGTTGTGGTGAGGGATCAGCTCGTGTTCCTTGGGCTCATTGGAGCTTTCCGAGAGAGGCTGTGGATGGCGGTGCGGCTGAGGAAGGGAGAAGCAGCCCCAGGGTGACAAGGGGACAGGAGAAGGAGCTGTGACAGGGAGGTTGAAAGATAATCCATTAGATTTTCATGTTAACAAAACCCCAGCTTGCCCTTGAGGCATCAACACAAAGCTGAGGATGGACAGAAAGAGAAATAGGAGGCTGCAGAGCAGGGGAGACTGCTCCTTGCTGAGGAATAATCCCCTGGCGGTGGTGATACCTGTGAATGGCAGCGGAGGGGCCCATGATTAGGGTTAGGGGTGCTGGGGCCTGGGTCACTGGGGAGCTCCTGTCCCCCCAGATAGGACCTTGCAGCTGTGGCTGATTGCCACCATGTGGGAATCTGCCCCAAATGACCAGATTTTTAATTTTTTCAAGAGAAATTGAAAATATGGTTCTTTATGTGGAATATCCTAATTTAAATTTTATAAATAATTCAAAAAGACTTAAACATTTTATAGACCAAGTGAAAGCTTTGGATGAGCTTTGGCCTGAGGCCTGCCTGTGTGTGGTACCTGTGTGTGGCCCTTGAAGCACCCAGTCCTGCCCCCTTGGCGTGATCTCAGGAGAACCAGAGGGAAGGGCAGGGTTAAGAACTCAGCTGTCAGAGTGTTTCAGCAACAGAGAAGCCCTGGTCAGGAGGCGCTTCTCCTTGGGCGTATCCTGCCACTCCATGCCCCTGGAAGTGTCCCCTCCAGGTCCCAAGGCTCCTGTCCTGCCCTCCTTCCTATACACAATGGGGCTACCTGCTGTCAGCAGGTGGGGGCCTCCCCCAGGCCCCAGGCCCCGAGCTCCCACTGCCCATCTCCCCGGTACTTCCCACTGATTGTGTTCATCCAGCTCTGTTCCTAGCAAGCTGCTGCTGGCCTGCCTGACAACTGTCAGCCTGAGGTGTGGACACCTTCTCCTTGGTGGCTCTCCCGTTTTCATTAGGCTTGACAATGTGTTTTCCCAAGATTAATGGTGCAGGGGGAGTCAGGATATGAGGCTTTTAGTGGTGACAAACTGCCAGGCCCAGGTGGCTCTGAAAGTTGTGTTTCAGCAGGAGCAGGCCCATGGAGGTGCCCTGGGGGCTAGAAGAGAAAGGCGTGATAACTGTGGGTCCATCAGAGCCTGGATTCAGCTGGACTGGGGCAGCTCAGCCTCTCATCTTACCATTTTCTGTGCAGCAAAGACAGTCATGGCCAGTCCTAAGTGCCAAGCAGTGTATAAACACACATACACACACCCCTGCCTTTTTTCTAGAGCAGCCCTATCTCAGGTTCAGCGTGATCCCTAAGCCAGAAAGGTCCTCAGAGAGCAATCTGCCACAGAGAGGTGAAGGGGTTTTCTCGAAGTCACACAGCTTTTCAGGACTTGAACTGAGCCTGAAATCCTGCCGTACTCAAGATCTTTCTGCAGGTGAATTGACTCCTTAGGCTTTTAGGATAAAAATGGTTCCCAGTTTACATTCACTACTTCCTTTAACAAACTTGATGATTCATTTGTGATGTCGTCTTCATTATTACTGAGTTTACTTTATGGATGAAGACCCTGAGGCCTAAAGGGGAGAAACTGCTCACCAGCAGGGAGCTGGTGATAAAGGCGGGGCCGCCCGCCCTCTGGCTCTCGGGCTGAGTCCCTGCGACACTCCAGCAGCCACCGTCTCTCCAGGGCGCTGAGCCATCCCAACTCCAGGGGATTCTTTCTCAGCCCCCAGCACTACCCCCTGGCCGCCTAGCGAATGGCGTCCCTCTCTCACGACGGCAGTAAGAGCTGTGTCACCTTGGAAAGATCACTTCAAATAGCTAGACTTCCATTTACCAAGCTATAAAATGGGCAAGAGGGGTGATAATAGCTACCTTTTATGGTTGTTTTAATGATTAAATAAATTCAGACATATGCCCATGTTTTTCAAACTGGAAAATGTACAAAAATATGAGAAATATTATTGGAAACTGCTTTAAGGCGCTTAGGGCAATTAAGGCCCAGATGGGGTTCCTCCTTCACAGAATCTGTCACCCTGTCACATGTCTGCTGTGTCTAGAGCACAACTGTCACAGCTGAGAGGCAGATGAGTGAACACACGAGGATATCTACAGTGTCTAAAGTTGACGAGAGACTTGGATCGAGACTACAAAACAAATAGAAGGACAGCAGCCTAATAGAAAAATGGGGGAAACATAGGAACAGACAATTTGCAGAGGGGAAGCCCAAAAAGCGAATCAACATATAAAGAAACATTCAAAACGTTAGTCATCAGAGAAGAAAAGTACAAATTAAATTAATGAGCTATAACTTGGCAACTGTTAGGCCAACATTGTTAAGAGGCCATTCCAAGAAGGAGCGAGAGTGAGCGGACCGGGAGTGACGGAGGCTGTGGGATGGTCTGTGATTCTTCTCAAGATACACACATGGAGCCTGTATGTTCTGGTTGTCTTTCTGTGTAACATGCCACCGAACACCTAGTGACTTCAAACAATAACCATTTTGTTCACCAGTCTTCAATTGGGCAGGTCTTGGTGGGGAAAACTCGTCTCTGCTTCTTGCGGCATCTTGGGTGGCTCAGAGGCTGGGGGTACTTAATAGCTGGGACAGGAACCATCAGAAATTCGCTTTCTTGTCTGGCAGTCGTTGCTGCCGTTGGTTAGACCCCTAGTTGAAGCTGTTGGGCAAAATTCTACATGTGACCTCTCCACGTGGCTGCTTGGCTCCCACTCAGTGTGGAAGCTGGCTCCCAAGGGCCAGTGGCTCCAGGGTCAAGGGAGAAATGTATGGACTCGTATGACCCAGCTGCAGCGGCCACGGAGCCTCCTTTCCACTGCATCCCCTGCTTG
The DNA here is from genome assembly GCF_054644295.1 of Miniopterus natalensis. Lineage (NCBI taxonomy): Eukaryota > Metazoa > Chordata > Mammalia > Chiroptera > Miniopteridae > Miniopterus > Miniopterus natalensis. The sequence goes on from NC_142098.1 coordinate 2,801,382, forward strand.
AGGAAGTCCCAGAGGCCCACCGGGGTCAAGGGGGGAAGACAGTGACCCGCCGCTCAGTGCGAGGGGCGCTGACACCATACTACATGGGCAGTTTGTGGGCGGGATAGATTTTAGAAAATGCAATCTGCCTGACAGCAGAGGAATTCTCATCCAGGTCCACAGAAGTGCTCATCCAGGAGCTGCGTGGTCATGTTGCGGCGGCGTGGGTTTAGGCGGTGGGAAGCTGGAGGTAAGCAGGTGCCCATCCGCAGGGAGGTGAAGCACAAATCACAAAACAGAGAACTATGCTGACGCTGCAGCTTGGACGCACTCACACCGTGTCAGTGGGTCACTGAAATATATACATCATATTTGTTACACCTTCTTTTAGAAGTGTAAATACAATTAAGATAAAGAGCTCAGGACTATTGCCCAAATTAAAAATATCTATACACAAAATAAAAACACATTTTAGAAGAACATTTACAGATTAAATGTGTACTTTGAACACATTCCAGTGCATCTCATGTTTGGGGAAAGAAATGGGCTTGGAGAGTAGGAATAAAAGTGAATGAGTACTTTTGAAAAAGGAGAATAAACCCATAAATGAATTCACACTTATACAGTCATTTGGGTTCTGACACAGTCGCCCATACAATATAACGGGGGAAAGGGAAGGCTTTTCAACAAATGGCATTTGAATAACTGGACACCCAAGTGGAACAAAGTGAACCCCAGTTCCTACCTCAAACCATACACAGAATAGTTTGAGATGAATCATAGACCTAAATAGTCAAGCTAAAATCATAAAGCCTTTCAGTGGAAAAGAGAAGAATATCTTTATGAACTGGGAATTGACAAACATTTCTTTGCTGGGGTACAGTAAACAATAACCATAAAAAAGCATGATGATTTATACTTCATCAAAATGATATACTTCTGCTCATCAAAAGAAATCACTAAGAAAATAAAAGGCAAGACACTGACTGGAAAAGGTCTATATAAAAATATATATGGGAAAAATATGTGCGAAACATAGATCTCACGAAAGATTAGTGCAAAGATATATGGACAAATAACCCATTAAAGAAATAGACAAAAGATTTAAACAGATACTTCACAAAAGAAGACACCTACATGGAACAGCGCTTGCCGTCGTGAGTTTAGGGAAATGCACGTTAAATCTGCAGAGAGAGCTCGGCTCCCCGGCCAGAATGCCGGCAGCGTCGGAGCTCCGCGAGGCTGGCGGGTCAGTGGGGCACACATCCATTCGGGGAAAAGCTCTGGCTTTTAAAAAAATAAAACTGAACATACACCTAGCCTATGACCCAACAGTTCCCCTCCGGGGTATTTGTTAAGAAGAAATGAAAACACACGTTCCTACCCAGACCTGTCCAGATCGGCTCTGTCCGAAGGCTCGGGGCACGAGGAGTGACCAGGGGGGGCCGCCGGCCCCGCTGGGGGCCGGAGCCCTCGCCCCGGGGAGCCCCTGGCAGTGGGGGAAGGAGCCTCGGAGCTTTCAGGGTGACAGTCATGCTCTGCATCCTCATAGAGGTTAGGGCTATGCTGGCGTTTGTCACAGCAGCACGACCCGTGCGGTTAATATCCACGCACTGCGCTGTACGCACGTTTCACACCCAAAGTGAGCAGGAACTGAAACCAGATTTTGACGGAACTGGAAGCCGTGCGGGGGACGCGCCGGAGCCTGCAGTGACTCTGCGACACCCCCGGGCCGGGGTGCGGGGGGTGGACAGGTACTGGGAAGGACGCTATAGTAACATGTCAGGGTGGGAACTAGGTGGCGGGCATTCACTGTAAACACCTCTCAACGCTGCTGTATAAAACGCTGGGGGGAAAGAGAAAGAAAAAGAAAACGAGAGGGCCCAGCCCCGACCAGCCACGGGAAAGCGCCCTGAGGTGCGGTGGGTTTAACTCCACCCTCTGACTCTGAGGCCCCCTTTCCTCTCTTTCTTCTTTATTATATAAAGTATACATATGAAGTGATATGAAAAAATGTGAACAAACAAGTAACATATGAAAAGTTATAAAAGAGGAAATACATTTGGTCAACATATAAAATTATTTATTATCACTAGATTTCAAAGGAGTACAAATTAAAACCTTGACATGCCATTTATCTTTTATCTTATTAGAAAAGGTTTTTAAAATATTTCACGTCCCGTGCTTGGCAGTGTGGGAGTGCGGTGAATTACACCTCCTCTCACACGTGGGGTGATGAATTTGTACAAGGCTTTGGGGAAACTGGCATCATGCATCACCAGCCTTAAATGTTTCCCTCACTCAGTGGTCCCCTTCTGCCGCTGTCACCGCAGGATGAAGTCAGAGGGAACCACCAGGATTTACGCCCAAGGACATTCATCACACCATTACTTATAATGGCGAAAAATTGGAAATAACGGAGTGTCCCACAGGAATTGGTTAAGCAGGTTATTGTGCAGCATTAAAATTTAGGAAACTGTTGCAACTTTGAAAACCAGGTTCTACCACTTTTGCTAAAATGCAGGAGAGCTGGAAGTTTATTTATCCTGTTTTCCATAAACAGGACGGAATGTTCTGCAAACATGGAATTAGGCACCCGCCAAAAGTGTGCACAGTGCTCGCTGGCATTTGAGCCCCTTGCTCAAGGCCTCAGTGCGTGCCCCGTGCCGGGGGCAAGGAGAAGGCGGGACATGCTCCCTGGCTTCAGGCCCCTCCTCCTGTCCCTTCAGCCTGCCTGCTGGGCTGTTCCTCCCTTGCCCCTGCAAGTGAATGGAGGAAGTTACTCTTACAAATAACAAAACAAAATAAAAAAATAAAATGAAATTAAAATAAAATAGTATAGTAAGTAAAATAAAATAATAAAGTAAAATTTAAAAAATTTAAAATAAAATAGTAAAATAAATCTGACAATAGCCTAACTCACAAAACAGTCTCAATTCATTAAATCAAGAAGCCAGTCCCAAGTGACAATCAGTTTCCAACTTTTCCACAAGCCTGACTTCTGTTCAGCAGCCCCACCTGGCACCCGACCCCCCCAGTGGGCTGCCCTGGGGGCCGGGCTCACGCTCACTGCCCTTCTTACTTTCAAGTCCGAGTTTCTCGGTCCTGCAGCTGAGGGCTCAGGGGAGGTCTTTCTGACACTGACTCTGGGGGGCTGATTTAGTGGGTCCTCAGAAGAGCTTCTTGAAGCGGGTCTGTGCTTCCCCTGACTGGCCGGTCTGCCTCGGCCCTCAGTTCTGGTCACCTCCAGGGAAAGGTGACTGCACCCTGCAGACAGGCCTCCTCTGTGCCCGGCGTGGCCCCAGGAGGCACTCCTGCCGATGCTGGGCGCCCAGCCGTCCCAACGCCGAGTCAAGTCAGCTGGCCCACGAGATGTGCCCTGTGGGTTTCCCAGGTGGAGGCAGACACCAGCCCCGTGCCCTGGCTTTGGGCACACACCAAGCTCCACAAGTGACCCGGCTGAAGGATTTCTCTCCTGTCTCCAGATACAGCTGGGAGAGGGGTGTTGAAGTCACCACCAAACTTTTCCCAAGAAATCCACCTTGCAGATCCTCTTTTCACGTCTTCTCTCTGAACCCGTGATGTACCCTCCATGGGCCGAGAGCTTCAAGGGTCACAGAACGACTATCAGACACTTCGTTTGAGATTTTTTGAAAGATGGAAATGAAGCACAAACTGTCTATGCTTCATTCAGTTCCGAGAGAGGAGCCACCATTTTAATGTCCTGCAGCAACCTTTCGGAGGCGTCTTTCCCTCACCCACCTAAGCTTTTGTCACAGTAACTATGGTTCCCCTCCGCTCGTGCTTGTCCCACCTGACAACTGCTTGTCTCCGGCCCAAGGCTGCTCCGTGCTCTTCTCCAGGAGCCAGCAGCAAGCACCCATCTGCTGCACCTCCCTGGGCCACCCCTCAGCTGCAGCATGAACTCGGGGGGGGCCACAGGCAGCACTTTAATTGCCTTCACCCTCCCAACAGCACGTTACTCAGATCCCAGCGTGCTGCGGGTGCCGGGGGGCTTGCTAAACTAGGCCTCCACGTGTGCCATTGACCTCGGTTGCGGTATTTTTAGGACTGGGCTGTTTAAGGTCAAAGTAACATGGCAGAGGTGACCCCAGGTGATGTGAAGGGTCATATGGGTTCGGGGAAGGTGGATGTCTGTGAGCGGATCAGAGAAGAGATCTCAGTGATCTGTCACATCCTGAAAACTCAAAGGGCAGAGACCCACCGGAGCAGAACTAACTTACGGGGTTAATCCTAAGGCCCAAGTTATGGAAGATTAACCAGAAAAATGCAGTGTGGCGGTCAGAAAGGATGACATTAGCTCCTCAAGGAAAGTAGATTGCACACCTCAAGATTAATGTCCCCTGACCACCGAGTCTATGCAGGGCCTTCCTGTGTTGTATCTCTCTTCACTCATCCATCTTGACTGCCCACCTTGGTGCTCGTGAATGCCAACAGCTGGTGGCACAAAATTAGGAAGTCTCTGAGAAAGCCCTCAGGCCCTCCAGACACTGGCTGTGACTTTGAGCTAGTATATAAAATTAAATAACTGGCTTCTCTGGTTAATTGGCAAGAAGTAGAAAAAATCCTAGTGTTTTCTGCCTGCCAGGGAATCATAGTGTTTTCTGCTTGCCAGGTTTGGGGTCGGGTTAGAACAGTGCATCAAGGATCCGAGGTGTGCGTACCAGCGGCGGGCAGGAGGCCCAGCCGGGGGTGGGCACAGCAAGGGAGGCGTTGGGCGGCCCTCTGGCTGGAAGCTCTCACCACAGGGACCCGGTTTCACTCAGCAGCTGCATTCCGGGGGGCTTGCGGTGGCTCAGGAGGGAGACTGATAGAGGTGAAGGCTGGAATGCCCCAAGCTCAGCTTGGTGTGACCCCAAAACCCTTCTATAAAAGAAGCACGTTGAGGACCTAGAAATTGCCCAGGAAATCAGCGTGGCTGCCGGGGTGACTCCCGAGCAGACGCATCTGAGACCCTCGACGAGTGGAGAAGCCGCCTTCCTCTTCTTTAAGGCTGGGGGACAGAAGCTCAGGACGACACCCCACCCACAAAGCGGTGTGTCCGCACATGCAACTTGGGGGGGTGGCTCTCTTGACCTGGAAGACCCCCGAGTCTGAGACGGGGTGGAGACCAGCCCCCGGCCTGGAGGTGAGGTGAGCCCCAGCGCGCGGAGGTCTGTGTACAGGCCCCAAGCAGAGTGCGCAGGGTCCACGCCCACACCGCGAGGGCCTGAGGCGTGAGCACAGTGCCCTTCGGGCCTGTTCACCTCAACCAGCCAAACCACCAGCTCTTCTCTGCCAGTGGCCGCAGCTCCTTCCTTGTGCAAGTAGCTCTGCCTCCACCTCACGTCATTCACATCTACTCAGGCTTCTGTGGGTGCAGAGAATCTCTGACTCATGTCTTTGTAAAACATCTCTCAGAGACTCCCTCCCCACCCCCTGCCCTCCCCACCCCCACGATGGTGATTTCTCTGCACGTTCGCTTTGATCACCCTCGGTAGTTCCACTGGGTTTTCCAGCCACCCCATAGGTCCTGCACATTTCTTGTTAAATTTATTTCTGGACATTTTGTGTTTGGGACGTAATAAATTGGGGCTCATTTTCTATTACATTTATCAACTAGTTATTTGTGATAAAATAAATAGTGATTATTTTTATAGTTTGTTATGTAATATGCCACGTTACTCAGCTTTCAATAATTTCAGTAGCTTTTTAGTTGATTTTGTTGGGCTTTCCAGGTAGGTAATCATATCATAAGCAAAAATGTATTTTAAAGTCTATTTTCTGGAATTTATTTATTTTTCATTTCTGTGTGTGTGTGGGGGTGGGGTGGGGTGGGGGGGGGACATTATCTGTCCCTTAAAGGGCTGATAAACTTGCCTATAAAACCCTCTGGTCCCTGCATCTTTGTAAAGCTGTGTCTTTGACAACACTTCTCAATTTTTTGTAAGCATCTCTGGTATATTTGCATTTTCTAGATTTTCTTCAGCCAGTTTAGATGTGTTTTTCCTGAACATTATGAATTTTATGCAGTTTCCATATTTAGCAGAGTTGTTCATAGAAATCTCTAGCAGCCTATATAAACCCCTCCGTATTCGCGATTATGTCTTCATTCTCAGTCCTGTTCTGCTCTCCTTTTTCCTTGGTTAGATGTCTTGGTTTTGAATATTTTATTTGCTCTCAGAGCCCAGTCTCATTTATTAGCAGGTCTGCTGACTGTGTGCTCGCTGTTCCTGTTGATTCCTCCTCCTACTTTCCTTACGCTTTCGTGTTTCTTGCTGACTTGCTGAGTTTAATGGTCATAGTATTTGTTTTTATTTTCATCTTGCTTAATAAGAAAAATATCTAAGATTATTACTGTAATAATAAGTACAGCTTTGGCTGCAGCCAGTAAGTTTTCCTATGTTGTTATCTCTTATTTTTCAATAGTCTATATTTGTAGTTGTAGTTTATCTTTTACTGTGACATAAAAATGTGGTTATTACATTTCAAGTAGATCTCATTTAAAATTATATTTACATGTAGTTTGTTTGCATTGCAATCAGAAGATATAGCCACTACAAGTAGTTTAAGAATTTATTCAGCTATTTTAGAGATCTAATATGTAATTATTGTAAATATTCCAGGGCACTAGGAAAAACATCAAGCATTTTCTTTGCAGAGTTTGCTATATTACCATTAAATCAACTTATCAATAGACTTCTCTGATGTTGATATTTTAAGTGAGCAAAGACTGAAATATGGCACCAAATCAGAAAAATGTAGCTATAATTTACTACTAATATTGTTTCTCTACATTTATCATTGTATTTTCAATAGATCTTCAGTATATATTTTGATTTAATATTATTGATGACAACAACAATAATATTTAACACTTATGAGGTACTTATGAAATGGTAAGAACTGCCCAGCACGTTGAATGCCTTAGCGCCTCCATTTCCCCCGGGGGCCAGGAGGGCCGACTGCAGCTCACACAGGAGGAGCCTGACGCTCACGAGAGCATCATTTAGAGCTGACCAGGTGACCCGGACAGGAGAAGACAGCAGAGCCATGCAAGAGGGAGCTTCACCCCATCCCCATGTTGGCCCCAGGCAGGTGTGATGGGGACTCCAGTCCCCCTGCAAGCACATGGCTCCTCCCCGTGTCCCGCTGCCCTCAGCACAGGGATCTGAATGTAGGGCCAGCGGACCAGGTTCAGTTAAGGTCTCCAACCCTTAACGCTGTCAAAGTCACTCCAACTGTGCTTGTTCCGAGCCCATAGTGGCCCTGGAAAGTAGGGGACTCTGGCTCCCATGCCAAGCTTTTCTTGAAGCTGAGAAGACCAACCTTCAGAGGTGCATCAGGGCCCCGCCTCCAGAGCCTCACCTGCTCCAGGAATTGCCGTCAGGGCCCTGGCCCTTTTCAGCTCTGGACTCTCCTTTGGGAAGTGAAAGCGGTCCCTCCTCCCTCGGTCCCCTCCCTTGTGCCCGCCACTAAAGCTGAGCATAGCCTCATCCGCCAGCTCCGGGAGGGTGGGGAGGAGGCATCTGGACCGGGCACCTCTATCCTTTTGGCCCCACTATTTGCCCAGCTGGGTGGTGGTGCAGAAAAAGGCCCCCTTCCGTGGGTGACTGGAGGGAAGAGGGGACACACACACACACACTCACACACACACACACACACTCAAGAAAGACCTGCCAAGGAAACTTGGAAAAGAAAGATGTATTTTTCCAAGGAATTTCAGGAACTACCATCCAGGTCCTTTTGAAGCCAACACCTTTTTCTTGCTCTCTTTTCTATTGATGATGGCTGGAGGTGAGGGAAGCTGCGTATGGAGATCATTTTTCTTTAATCTCATACTGAATTTGTAAATTTTGTGTCTTCCTTTTCAGTTTTCCAGCTCTTTTGTTGTCTGGCTGCAACCCTAGAATGACGCGGAGGGCAGCAGTGGCTGCTGGCATCCTCACCTGTCCTCCCACTTAACCAGAAATGCTTCTCATATTTTACTCTTTAAAGAAAACATGTGCTGTAGCTCCTGATTGTCACTTTAACAATGATATTCCATTATCCCTCACTTGCTAGTCATTTTTATAAGAATGGGTATTAAAATCTATTATCTCTTGAAAGGATAGTGTTTTTTGTTTGTTTAATCGTTTAAGTCGGTTAATTACAAGATAGATTTCTAATGTTGAATCAGTCTCACCTACTTGAGAAAACCATGGTTGGTCAGAGTGTACCCTTTTTTTTCGTAGTTGCTGGAAGAATGTCAGTATTGTGTCTTTGAGGATCTCTGCATTTATATTCATAAGTAAGATTGACTGTTATGTTTTCCTTTCCTCTCCATTGATTTGTTGATTATTTTAAAGCTCTTTATCTGGCCTGGGTGTGAAGTTAAGCTGGGGTCACAGAATTAGTTGAGGAGCTTTACATTTTCATTTTGATGGCCTGGAGCAGTTCACATGGCGTAGTAGCATTTCTGTTTGGTAGAGATGAGTAGAACTTACCCTTGAAGCAATCGGAGCTGGACACATTTTGGGGATTGACATGTGACCCTTTTTTACCCTACGGTTATTAGTGTACTTAAGTGGTCCATCTCATCTCGAGTTGATTTTCACCACTCAACTTTATCTTTAAAAATTTGATTGAAATGTTTACATTTATTGGCATAAAATGGCCTGTAAATTATTATTAATAACTTTTCATAATATTCTCAGCATCTTACCTGTCCAATTTTTTCTATTTTTTTTTTCTTTTTTTCTTGATTCGTCCTGTGAAAACTGTGATATTTTTATTAGTCTTCTAAAGCGAGCTTTGGGGTTGCATGCACTTGTTAAGATTTTGTTTTAGTAAATGTTCCGTTGTTCTTACTAAGTGCTCTCACAGGATTTTGGTTTCTTTTTCGTCCATCCTTTGGCTTCTTGAGTTTTAGATTCATGTTTTTTACTTTCAGCCTTCTCTATTCTCTACTATCCACACTCATGCAGGGACCCGCAGGCCTTTACGTGCCACTGTTTCATTGGTGTTCATTTTAAAAGCCTGAAATTTATTTGGACTTCCTCTTTATTCTAGGAGTTATTACTGCTAGTAGCAGTAAAGTTAATAATAGCTCTGGCTTGCGTGACTCAGTTGGTTGGAGTATCATCTGGTGAACCGAAGGGCCGCGGCTCAGACTCCCCTTCAGGGCACGCACCCAGGTTGCGGGGTGGAGGTGTTGTAGGAGGTGGCTTGGATCCCCAGTCAAGGCAACCCATAGAAGTTTCTTACATCAATATTTCTCTCTTTCTTTCTCTCTCTCTTCCTCTCTTTCTAAAATCAATTAAATAAGAATATTATAGAAATTAAAATTGTTAAATTGGCTGGGGAAGAAAACTTAAAAAGTAATAATAGGAACATTGTAATGGTTGCAGTTATTGACAAGTGGATGAGTTTTTAACTACTGGGCAATGCATTTCATTGTACTTTAGTCATAGAATATGGAGCTTCATTTTTATTTTTTTTTAAATATGTCTTTATTGATTTCAGAGAGAGGAAAGGAGAGGGAGAGAGAGACAGAAACATCAATGATGAGAGAGTCATTGATCGGCTGCAGCCCACAACCCGGGCCTGTGCCCTGACCGGGAATCGAACCTCGATGGCCTGGATCCTAGGTCGACGCTCAACTGCTGAGCCACGCCCAGCCGGGCTGGAATTGCATTTTTACATCTCATGATATGATGACTTTCCTTCTGTTAGTCTTTATGAAAGTACAAGATCTATTTCAAAATAAGTGCTCTCTGCTTAATTTGGGGCATAATTTGTGTGCGTGTGTGAAAAGAAAGAGATTTAGATGTTATGTTAGAAATATCTATAAAGATGTAGGTTAAATTTCTCATGCATATTTTTTTATTCTCTCAAAACTCTATTGGTGCAATAGCAAAGTAACAAATAATTATAACCCCCTCCCCAGATAAAAAGAACAGAAGAGAAATCAACAGTGTTCATGGATGTAAATTAAATATTTCAAAGGTAGCAAACAGAGCAGGGGAAAATGAGTCTGAAGAGCCAAGGAAAATGAAGCCTTTGTGCCAACAGAGGCAAGAGCAGCAAAAAACAAATTAATTTCCCCACAGGACTCTGGGAAGGTTTGGGATCTGGCAGCACCCGTCACCGAGGTTGCACATCTGTACCGAGCAGTGAGACACCACCCCCCATGCCTTTTCCAATCTCTCTGTCTTCCATGTGTAGCCAAGGATGCATCCCATTCCCATCTCTACAGGAAATGGGAGTTTTATTATGTTTAAAATTGAGAGGCTCCAGATGTGGGGAAGCCAGATGTAGCTGGGAGGGAAGGTATTAAACTGAAAACCAAAGGAGGAAGCAAATGCACCCCCAGGACGGTCACCCCCACACGTCCCGTGCTGTGTTCTCAGGGTGTCAGCAATCTGGTGTAACCCCACCAGCAGCTATGATATTGAAGAATTCTTTTTTGGAGAAACCAACTGGCCACAAATGAAAATGCTTACAAGGCCTGTCATTAGGGAGCTTTTCAACCCAAAGACGAAAGGCTGGCCGCCTGACGCTCCGCAGTGGAAGGCCACGCGGGCCATCTGTCAGGCCACCTGGCGCCCCGAGAGTTTAGGCCTTGCCCTAAGTGTGAGCGGGAGGAACCGACGCGAAGGCTCGGACCAAGGCGAGGAGGGAGATGCCCAGAACAGCAATGAGCGAACCGAAAACGCCAAGCTCGGGATGGACGGGCTGGGAGAGTAAAACAAACGGAGCCAGGGAGGTGCAGAGAGGGGCGGCAGAGGGCGGACACGGAGCGCGGGTCCCCAGGACGCCCGGAGGAGACGATCCGGGGACAGCGTCAGCAAGGACCAAACCTCGTGGCATTGGCTGGAGCCGCGCAGCAGCCCGCGGAACAAACAGCTCGCAAAGGCCCGCCCGCCGATAGGCACAGTTCAAAGCCAGGGGTCGGGCGATCTCCCCGCGGGGCTTCCAGGAGGGAAGCCAAACAGGCCCGCGGCCTACGGCGGGGGCCCCGACACACCCGGCCCTTCACGGGCCTCGTGGAGCGTTAGCGAGAGATGGCTCTCAGCGCACAGAACAGCAAGCGGTTAGAGAAGAAAACAGCTGGCACTGCCAAAAGAGAAAACACACACAAAGTTGTGCGAAACAATTATTATATACTGCGTGGCTAGGCAGAACACAGTATGGCCATATTAACATAAACATTAGTTACTGATTTACCCATAAATTGTGATGTAGATATATTGACGAGATGGAAAAGGGAGAATGGGGAGTGGGTGTGGGAGAGCAAAAAATATAACTAATTAAAAGAAATCAGTATATAATATATAGCACTCATAAATCAAGAAATAGCAATATAAGCACTAATTAGAAATGGGTAAAATCATGAGAAGCTGTTGTTTATAGAGCACAGGGACAGGAGGCGGGGACTGGGCGCAGCAGAGCCTTTCTTGCTACTTTATTTTTTAACTACACACCATTATTACTTTGGTAAAAATATCAAATATTTTAAATAGTTATGAACATACATAGCTATATTTATGATCAACTTTGTTAACTGTGTGAACAGTCACCCTGTCTAGATACATAGTAACGAAGGAGTCACACAATCCAAAGGGAAGACCATGGTCATTTTAAAAAATGGCGATGGCTTAAGTGGACGGATAGGTAGACAGACAGACAGATAAAAATGAATCTTGACCCCTGTAATCTCTGGGGTGTGCCTCAGAGAGGGCATAAGTGCTTCTTGAAACTCTCTGGCCAAGGCTGCTGTGCACACCTGTTCTCAACAGAAGAAGGCTCCCTTGGCCTCCCTGCCCCACTGCGGGAGCCTGAAGGGTGGTGATCATGCCTTTTACTGGGTTGGATCCACGGGACGTGTTTGGCACCACATAGAAATGAATTAACCCGTGAAATGTTAATTTCTCCAGAGTGGGAAAGAATATTGGTGGAAACATGTGGTCCTCCCAGCCCAGAGCTCAGAGAGAGGCTTCTGCAGGGTTCTCAAGAATGGTTTTGAAGAAGCTTCACCACCGACAAGAAAGAAAAAATAACGGAGAGAAAAGCAAGAAGGAAGGAAAGAAGGCATCAAAGAGGGAGGGAGGGAGGCAGGGAGGGAGGCAGGGAGGCAGGGAGGGAGCGAGGGAGGGAGGCAGGGAGGGAGGGAGGGAGGGAGGGAGGGAGGGAGGGAGGGAGGGAGCGAGGGAGGGAGGGAGGGAGGGAGGGAGGCAGGGAAGGAGGGAGGGAGGGAGGGAGGGAGGGAGGGAGGCAGGGAAGGAGGGAGGGAGGGAGGGAGGGAGGGAGGGAGGGAGGCAGGGAGGGAGGGAGGGAGCGAGGGAGGGAGGGAGGGAGGGAGGGAGGCAGGGAAGGAGGGAGGGAGGGAGGGAGGGAGGCAGGGAGGCAGGGAAGGAGGGAGGGAGGGAGGGAGGGAGGGAGGGAGGGAGGCAGGGAGGGAGCGAGGGAGGGAGGGAGGGAGGGAGGGAGGGAGGGAGGGAGGCAGGGAAGGAGGGAGGGAGGGAGGGAGGGAGGCAGGGAGGCAGGGAAGGAGGGAGGGAGGGAGGGAGGGAGGGAGGGAGGGAGGCAGGGAAGGAGGGAGGGAGGCAGGGAGGGAGGGAGGCAGGGAGGCAGGGAGGGAGCGAGGGAGGGAGGGAGGCAGGGAGGGAGGGAGGGAGGGAGGCAGGGAAGGAGGGAGGGAGGGAGGGAGGGAGGGAGGCAGGGAAGGAGGGAGGGAGGGAGGGAGGCAGGGAGGGAGGGAGGGAGGGAGGGAGGGAGGGAGGGAGGCAGGGAAGGAGGGAGGGAGGGAGGGAGGCAGGGAGGGAGGGAGGGAGGGAGGGAGGGAGGGAGGGAGGCAGGGAAGGAGCGAGGGAGGGAGGGAGGCAGGGAGGGAGGGAGGGAGGGAGGCAGGGAAGGAGGGAGGGAGGGAGGGAGGGAGGGAGGGAGGGAGGCAGGGAAGGAGGGAGGGAGGGAGGGAGGGAGGGAGGGAGGCAGGAAGGGAGGGAGGGAGCGAGGGAGGGAGGGAGGCAGGGAAGGAGGGAGGGAGGGAGGGAGGGAGGGAGGCAGGGAGGCAGGGAGGGAGCGAGGGAGGGAGGGAGGCAGGGAGGGAGGGAGGGAGGGAGGGAGGGAGGGAGGGAGGCAGGGAAGGAGGGAGGGAGGGAGGCAGGGAGGGAGGGAGGGAGGGAGGGAGGCAGGGAAGGAGGGAGGGAGGGAGGCAGGGAGGGAGGGAGGGAGGGAGGGAGGGAGGCAGGAAGGGAGGGAGGGAGGGAGGGAGGCAGGGAAGGAGGGAGGGAGGGAGGCAGGGAGGGAGGGAGGGAGGCAGGGAAGGAGGGAGGGAGGGAGGGAGGGAGGGAGGGAGGCAGGAAGGGAGGGAGGGAGCGAGGGAGGGAGGGAGGCAGGGAGGGAGGGAGGGAGGGAGGCAGGGAAGGAGGGAGGGAGGGAGGGAGGGAGGGAGGGAGGGAGGGAGGCAGGGAAGGAGGGAGGGAGGGAGGCAGGGAGGGAGGGAGGGAGGCAGGGAAGGAGGGAGGGAGGGAGGCAGGGAGGGAGGGAGGGAGGCAGGGAAGGAGGGAGGGAGGGAGGGAGGGAGGGAGGGAGGGAGGCAGGGAAGGAGGGAGGGAGGGAGGCAGGGAAGGAGGGAGGGAGGGAGGGAGGGAGGGAGGGAGGGAGGCAGGGAAGGAGGGAGGGAGGGAGGCAGGGAGGGAGGGAGGGAGGCAGGGAAGGAGGGAGGGAGGCAGGGAAGGAGGCAGGGAGGGAGGGAGGGAGGCAGGGAGGCAGGGAGGGAGGGAGGGAGGAAAGCAACTTCTCAAGCTGTGGAAAAGCCGCCCTTCCCCAGTTTTCAGAGGACATACAATTCCCCCTCAGACATGAGTGGGCCAGCGGTGTGTTGATGCTGAAGGCCCTATAGCTTGTCCCAAATAAGAAGTTAGGAGCCTCGGCGCAGGCCGGCTGCAGGCTCCCTGGCCTCCCCCCGGCCCCACCGTGCCGCAGAGGTCCCCGTGCTCAGAGAGACTCGGGCCCCGGCGCACAGGGAGCTCGCAGCCGCCGCCTGCTGCCTGCTACGGCCACGGTGTGAAATCTCTGTTGGGTTCGTCCAGGGGTCAGGCTCATCCTCCGGGACTGACCCTCGGTGGAGGACCTTCATCGCCTGCCAGGCCCCTGGCTCGTCCTCGGCCGCTCCACACAGTGGCCGGAGGCGGCTGGCTGAACGCTGCTCGCCCAGTCCTCCGGCCTCAGCTGGTCAGAGCCGCGGGAGAGGGCTGGGCTGGCCTGTGCCATCTGCCGTGGTGCCACTGGCCACACGAGCACTGGAAGAATGTCCGGGGCAACTGAGAACCTAGACTTTTAGCTTCCTTTTACTTAAATTAAGTGACTGATACTTGACTCGGTTGTTGAAAAGTTATTAAGTACATTTAAATATGTTTGGAACAGCTTAGGTAACTGAATCGACTGTTCAACTGGTATTTTCATTGGGGTTACATGACATGTGTCACTTGGGAAGAATTGTCATAGTTAAGTATTGAGTCCTCAGCCTGTAAACATGGTGTATAGATTCACTTATTTAAATCTTTGATCTTAATAACATTTTCTATTTTCCTGTATAGAGGCCTCAAACAACTCTCATTAGGTTTCTTCCTACGATGTGGAAATTTACTTACTGCAGCTAAAGGAGTTTTATCAGCACCAACCAGCATGCAGGAAGCAGTGGAAGAGCTTTGATTACTCAACAACCTCACCAGCACTTGGTATTGTTGGCGTTTTTTATTTTAACCATTCTGATGGGTATATAGTGGTATTGGATTTGGTTAGATTTGTGTTTTTCATATGAGTAATAAGCTCAGCCCTTGTTCATGTGTTTGTAATTGCATATTTGTTATGACGTAACTGTGGGTCTCTCTCCTGTCCTCCTGGACGTAACCGTGAGAGTCTCTCACGTTGTCCAGAGGCCAGTTCCAGTTTGCAGAAAGACACCGCACTTTTATTATAGTCGGCATACAATGTTACATTAGTTTCAATTGTGCAATATAGTGATTCGATCACCACACTAAGTCTGTAACCATTTCTCATCTTGCAAACTTATCAATATTATTGACTATATTCCCCCTTCCCCTGTCCTGCCACCTCCCCCCACAATAACTAAGATATGAAGCAATCTGGTACCCTTGGATAGATGATATTATTCAGCTGTATAAAAGAATGCTGCCATTTAGGACAACATGGATGCACCGAGAGGGCCTTATCGGAAGTGAAATAAGTCCAATAAGAGAAAGACAAATATTGTAGGATTTCACTTATATGTGGAATCTAAAAAAAACCAAAATAAACACATCCGATAATTTTAACAGTGAAAGTTTATTGTTAAAGGGTGGCTGAGAACAGAAAGAAGGAAAAGAGAACTCTGAGGCGTATCTCATTGACAACTACAGGAAGCAGCCACCCCAGGGCCCAGGGAGAAGCAACCAGGAAAAAATCTGATTTAAAAACAGGCCTCTCCCTCCAAAAAAAAAAAAAAAAAAGGCTAAGATTCAGACCTCTGAGATGATGCCACGTGCCTCTGGTAAGGACGAAGTTTGCCAGGCCACCTGAGAGAGCGCCGCGCGCCTCCCAGATGCTGCAAGAGCACCCTGCCCGCCCCCCCACCCGCAGGGACCCCTGCGGGCTCCTCCAGTGCCCCTCCTGGCACAGCCTGGCACCGAGCCAGCGGCTGAGCAGAAGCGAGGTCTTCAGAGTGAGCTCTGGCCTTACAGAATAGGGGAAATGGGGTGAATTGGGGACCCAGAGGCAGTAAGTTCATTACTGGCATAGCCTGTGTCATTTTGTATTGATTTGCAGAACTTCTTTATATATTCTGGCAATGCGTAGTGTATTGGTTATTTGTGTTGCAAATATTGTCTTCCACTCTGTGATTTAGCCTCTTTGTCATTTAAAGAAGAAAAGCTTTTAATTTTAATGTAGTTCAATTTATCACTTTTTTATGGTAGTACTTTTGATGTCTTTTTTATGAAGTCTTTTCTACCCTAAGGCTGTAAGAATGTTCTCCAGTGTTTCCTTAGAAGCTTTACTGGTTTCTTTTCACATTTAGGTTCTCATTTGGCCTGGAACTGATTTTTGTGGATGGCTGGTGTGAGGTAGGGAGGGAGCCAAGTTACTTTTATGCCATGTTTTGTCTGGGTGACCCAGCATTCTTGAAAAGGACGTCATTTCCCCATGGCAGTGTACCTGTGGCACCGGGCAAGCGTCTCACCTACCTGCTCTCCCAGCTTCTGTCCGGTCGCACTGACCTCTCGCCCACCCTTAGACCAACACCTCTGTCTTCATTGCCGTAGCTTCACGATAACTCAGTAGTCAGGCCTCCTGTCTCCTTATTTAGGAGAATCCTGGCTGGTCTTAGCCTTTCCCTTGTCATGAACATTTAAATCAGCTTGTCAGTTTTCACAAAAAAAAAAAAAAAAAAAAAAAATCCTGGTATTTTCATTGGGATTACATGACATATGTGTCATTTGGGAAGAACTGTTATAGTTAAGTATTGACCCCTCAGCCTGTAAACATAGTGTATAGATTCATTTATTTAAATCTTCTTTATTTTTAATAACATTTTTCTATTTTCTTGTGTAAAGGCCTCAAATACCTTTCATTAGATTTCTTCTTAGGATGTGCAAATTTAATACTACTGCAAATATGTTTTTTCATTTTAAATTTCTGTTTATTACTGGTAAATTACCCATAAGTATAAATAACTGTGTTTATGGTGATTTTAAATTTCTATGTACTAAAATCTGATTGTTGTTGTTTCTGGGTTTTCTCTCTTGTTTTGGAAAGTTTTTCTTACCCAAAGCTATAACAATTTTTTCTACATTTTATTCTTATACTTTTAGAGTTTTGTTTTTAAATGTGTAGAGTTCTAACCCACATGCATTTAGCTTTATTGATAAAGAATTTTGTTTTATTTTCATAATTCTCTAAATTTTCACATACAACCATGAGTTGGTGTCCAGGCTCTCTGTTTATTTTCACTGATACATTTGTCTTTTCCTATTTGTTAACATGCTGTAATGACTATATTTAACATACACTTTAATACTTAATGTAATAGGATATCTTGATAACACAAACCCCTCATTATTCTTTTCCAAAATTCTAACAATTTTAGAACATTTTATTTTCCATGTGAACATTTGAATAACTTTGTCAGGTTGAATATGTTGAGTTGTTGATTAAAAGTGTATTGAATTAGTTTCAGGTATACAGCATAGTAGTTAAACACTTATATAATGTACGAAGTGATCCCCCTGAAACTAATATAAAATAATATTGAATGCCAACTGTAATTGAAAAAAAAGGAGAAGGTGAAAAAACGTTTTTAAAAAGTACATTGAATTAGGGAAGGATTGACGGAGAATGGAGCCTTCCCGTAGGAACATGGCCAGTCAGTTCATTCATTAAGGCTGCTTTTATGTCTCCAGTAAGGTTTTGTAGATCTTTAAGTTTATTTTTCATCAAGTTTTACATTCGAAATTGTTTTAAACAAGTAATGCATTAAAATACGTAAAAATTAAAATTCATGTAAGAAATTTACTCAAATATCCCACTCCCATCCCAGTCCATTCACCTACAAGAAATTATTTGTATTAGTTTATTGTTTATCCTCATAGTATTTCATTATGCAAAAAGAGGCAAGGGCAGGTGTGCCCTTTTGTCCCTCACTTCTCCTCTCCTACCGAAAAAAGGCAGCCACTGTGCTCATCAGCCCGCGTCTGCTTGCGTCACGTAGCGACCCAGCCCAGCTTCCCTGTTCCTGTTTCCAGCGCGTCCTGTCCCGGCTGTGGGGTGTGACGTCACTGACGTAAACCAGCCCCGGAATGAATACTGTACTGTTTCAAGGTTCTCACTATCACAAGTTTTCCTGGGAGAAACCATGTAAATATATCATTTGTATATGCGCAGGAGTATCTGCTGGAGAAATTTTCAGTGGTGAGTTTGCTGGCTCACCGGGAATGTTTTTCCACTTTGATAAATGCTGCATTGTTTTGCCCGGAACCAGCATTGCCTGTGCCTGTCTCGCCGTAATCGGCCCAGCAGCGAAACAGTGAGTGCCAGACTTTCCAGTCCAGCAGGCCAGCACCAGTGTCTCCGTGTGCTTGACCCACAGTTTTCTCGTCGTAAGTGAATTTGAGCCTCTTATGTCTCGGAATCCTTGGTGATTCTTTTTCTGCCTGTTATCAGTACAGAGGTATCATCCTGAATCTGTTTTCTGCTGGGTTTCATACAGGTTTTGTTTCCGGGAATGTTCTCTCATTCAGTCCTCACAGTGCCCTGCATGGTGGTCACCGCGACGCCCCTTTTACACACAAGCAAGGGCAGGCTGAGAAAGTTCAGGCAGCTTGTCCAAGATCACACAGCGAACTAGCAGGCAGGGCTGGGAGCCAAATCTGTTTGTCTCCGACTCCAGGGCTCCCTTTCTGCTGTCTGATTCCGAACCTCCCGGGGGGCAAGCCTTACCTGGTGCCTGCGGCCATGCAAGGCCCCAGGCCCGGAGTGAGGCAGCCGCTGTCTGCATGTCTCCGGGAGTCAGCCCTCCCTTCTGCCAGAGGTTCCAATGTCCTGGCTGACGTGTCTCAGATGATTTATTGACATAATAGACACCATTTTAAAAAGGTGGCCAAGGATCACACATCAAAAGTGCAAGTTTGAAATGATTAGAAACATACTTTGGAAACATATTTCATTTTGACTCTAGACTTAATTAAGATATTGCTGGAGTAATACCTTAGACAAGCAAAGAACTGGCACTTTATCCAGTCATCCCCCATCTCTGTAAAAAAAAATAAAATAAATGTGGATTGCATGGAGTGAGGTATTCATAATTATTTCATGCAGGGGAAAAAAACGAATGAAGAGGTATCAGGAGCTCATGTCATCAGTTTCACAGATCTAGGTCTAATCAGAGCACCTTATAAAATTAAAACGGCTGCCTCTTTATTCTAAGATGTTTGTAGGTATCATCAAATCAATATCAGTTGAAATACTCTTTAATGATATGATCATTTCAAAATTAGACTAATTTTAATTAGTAGCAAAAGCATTTTTGGAACCGAAAACCTGTATCTTTCTTAGCTGATTCGTGCTTCTGCTAACATTTAGAATTTTCCTTAGGGGAAAAGGGCAGTATTTAACTTCCAGTGGACATTAATCCTGATTTTCCCTAGCACCCAACTTACGCTCAGGTAGTGAGTTCTCAAGAAAGCTCTTGGCCTTTCCAAGGTCTCGGAGGTGCTGCTGGGGGCTCACTGAACTCGATTCCATGTGTTATTCCCACTCAGTCACAAGACGAATGAAAAAATATACCAAGAACTTCTCAGTCCCGGCACCCTGGCCGTCCGAGTCTCCCTCTCTGCCGGGTTCCAAGCGCTCACCGCGTCCTTCATCCTTTCCGTCGGGTCTCTGCCTCCCCAGACACAGTACACGGGAGGCCAAGGCCCTCCTTCAGATTTGCCTAATCGTGCTTTGTTGGGCCACACATTATTGAGCATCAGAAAAAAATTAAATTGGTTGCCTTTATTTAAAAATTGGGAGATTTCATCTGAGATCCAAATTCCCTGCTTCTTTTGGTAAAGTAAAAGAGGTGAGCGAGGACAGCAGTGGTCTCTCCCGTGTCCTCCCAGCAAAGCCCCGGTTCTGTCCACTTGTTCCCCTGCTTTTCCTCAGCCATTGGTTCCAGACGCAGGAACGGATCCGGTTCCCAAGCCAGTCAGCACAGGCCATTCTCTTGGGATCTGTTATGGGACCAGGAGGGGCAGGGTGACCTGGGTGTGTCCGGCCGGAATGGAGGAAAGCAGCTGGGAGTGTGGCGGAGGGAGCGCTGCTCCCGTCTGCCCCGAGGCGGGTAGCCGACAGGGAGCAGCCCAGCCGCCGTGGCCCCAGCCAGCCAGAGGGTGAAGCCAAAGCGGGCCCGGGGCAGGACAGGAAGGTGCATTCTTGGTGGACACGGGAGCTGCTGCTGGACCCGCACCGCCCAGCGCCCCTGCATGGCCGGGTCTACGAAGGGAAAGATTCTCACTCACAGAGACGGGTGGAGTCGGCAGGGGCCCACGCTCTCTCCTGCAGCAGCAGACACCTCCTCCTGCCCTAAGTACCCACGACGCACCTAGTGGGGTCTTCCCGACACCTGAGTCCGGTCCTCCGATGTTGGTCATCATCCTTGTTGTCATAAAAGGGGTAAGAGAAATGGCCAGTCTTTCTTATGCCCACGTCATCATCAAAAGCAGAGAAATGACAGCTGGACTAAGAAGGCTGAGTGTTTCAAGGGAAGTGAGAGAAAACAGTTTTCTTACTCTTGACCTGGGTCACTCACCTGTCCTGTCCGGCCCGCCCAGCCCTGCCATGTCTGAAGTAGTGGCTGTTGGCCTGGTTGTCAACACGCCCCCTACGCACACGTCGCATGGCGCCCGGTGCCTGTGCTGGCCGCCGTGAGGGAGCGGCCGCCCCGGGCGCTGCGGCCGCCGGTGCGGTTTCTCCCAGCCGGCCGCACGGCGTGGCCAGGGCTGCCCTGCCCAGCCCCGCACGCCGTGGGGGACATCGCGCCCGACTGCGACGCGTTCTCTCCTGGATGCACTTTCTGAGACTCAGGGAAGCATATTTAAAACATTATCAGCAAATCAAAGCCTCTGATGAATCACGACTTTGCCTCCTGCCCCCAGTGGCCTCCTAGGGAGACGCAAACTCTGGCAGGGAACAGGCGAGAAGTAGAATATTTGTGGCAGACAGATGGTCGCCTGAAGTTACAACTTCCCCTTGTAACTTAAAAACCACTGAAATCGGAGACTCCTTTTTTTCTCTTTCTTTTTTTTTCCTTCTTGCAAAACTCTGGCCAACCCAGGGCAGAGAGACCCTCCTGGTCTCCGGAACAGCCTCTGAGCCCCTGCGTTCCCGGCTCGGACCCCCACAGGAAGAGCCGACTGGCTGAAGCTGGCTGAAAAGCGTCTCGGTGAAAATGTTTCCAGGGACGACGGCCCCTTCCCAGCCTGCAGCCAGCCGTCCACTTCGGGGGGCAGAACTGCTCCCCGTTAACGCGTTGGAAGCAAGAGCAAATATGGCAGCGACTGGCTAGCCGAGAGCGGGGAGGGAGGACGAGACAAAGTACAGAAGTTCTTGGAGCTCCCAGCAAGGCAGCTGGGTTAAACAATTAGTACTAATTGCCTTATGTCAAGCCGGCAGTTGCAGTAAACAAACACAATTCACAAAGAAACCAGCCTGAGCTTCTTCTGATTAAACAGTGTTGCATTTTTAAATGTGTTACCGATACATGCTGTGCCCTTAAGAAAATGACTACACTGTCACAGGCATAGCAAAGACACTTAGAAATAAATTCGGCTGCAAGATAAGGAAAGTACATGATAAATTAAGCTCTGCGTATAAATTCTTAAGAGCCTCCATTTTAATGCTGGTCATTATTCAACAAATTTTTCTAAGAAAATGCCAAATAGGCAGGAACGAGTAATTAGGAGAGAAAAGTGAAACTGTCATGGTTAATGGGTTGCAGCGCGCTCTTTACCTTCCCTTCCTGAGACCGGCCTGGGGAGGCGGGGCCGTGGGGAGCCAGGGGCACCGTGGGCCCAGGGCCGGGTCTCTGCCCCGCAGGCTGGGCAGGGGAGCAGTGGGCGGGGTGGGGGAGGGCCCTGCAAAGGGGGGCTCAGGAGCCGGGTCCGGCTCCCACGCGGAGCAGCGTGGGGCTCCGGGGACGCGAGGCTGGAGTGCCACACTCCTGCGGTGCCCAGGCCGCCATAAATCTGAAATCACTGGGGATATTGTTAGCGTTCAGCAAGTATTATTAAAATGAAGGGAAATTTATGGATGACACTTTGTAACAATTAATCAGGAACCGTTGATTAATAAAGTTAGTTCCTTATTCTCCTGAAACCTGGGCGGCCACGAGAATTGTCAGACGGATCATTTTATTCATTATTTTTGATTAATGCACCCAGATTCTCTGACTCTGAAGGAAAAAAACCGTCTCCACTATGCAAAATCATAAATACTGAATGAGTCTGTATACAGTTAACCTTGGCCATGGTTAGGAAATTCCAAGGAAGAAACGTGCATATTCAGCAAATAAATTGCTGCAAGGATTAAAAACCAAATTGAGGGGTTTGATGAGCATCACCTCTCCAGACCTGTCTGTCTTTTACAAATTCCAGTGATTAATTGGTTTGTTTAGACCCTCAATTAGCCCACTGAAGCAGAGACACCCCCAGCAGGCAGCAGTCATGACCAAGAGACGGACAGGAGGAAAAACCTCCCAGTGTGTCCGACTTAGGAAAACACTCCGGCCTTTTCTCTCCCTTGTTTGTTTGCTTCCCAGCTACTCTCCTTACTCTTCCCAGCGCTGCGAGCCCGGCTGCTTTTGGTGACCAGCCAGCCTCATCTTGCCCCGGCTCACTTACCACCCACAAGGAGAGCTCCCCGGAGTCCTGGTCGCTGGCCCCCCGGGGAAATGCACCCAGACTCCAGCACCCACTCATCCGCCTCCCCAGCAGTCCTGGCGGGAAGGGCTGTGGGAACCAGCCCACTTAGAACACTGGGGGAAACTGAGGCTAAGACAAGACTGCAGAGACCACACCCTCTGTCAAGACTCAAGGCTGCCCTGGTTTCCATGTCAACAAAGCCCTGGCTTTTCCTTCTCTGTTTGTTTGCTATGATATCGGAAATTGGAATTCCTTTTGCAGTCATAAAGGACACCAAGTCTGTGCGGTGTGGGGTGTTCCTCATTTCCAGGGTGCACACTAGTAAGAGGTGGATATGTTAACATATAATATTGCTAAATGGATTAGATTCTGTGTTTGTGTTCATTTAGAAAATAATAGGTACAACCTTAATAAAAACATTTATATATTTTTACACCGAAGATACAAAACCCCAAAGCAAACTCATTAACTAGTAATTTTACCCTTATTAAAATACATTTATTTGTATGCTTACATGATTTGATCGCTTTAAAAAAAAAAAGAATATTACTTTTCTTGCAAATATTTCTGCAGTTTGCTCCCCTGTTCTGTTTGTTGGGAAAGTTCTCTCATTTTCTGGAGGTTATAATTAGCGATAATTTGGCCGCTTTCATCATATTTTGATTCCAGAAATGATTCGTTTGGAAAGACTCTTAAACCTCATAGCATCCTGACAAGATTTTGCCAAAGGCACAAATATCATGTGTGGGTCATTATGTAAAAAATGCAAACTTTGGGCTGAGAGTTGGGGTTAGCAGAAAACAAGTTTAATAACAAAAGCAATGAAGACTGATTCTGAGTCTGAAATCAGATGAAGCCAGAGGAGTGGTGGGTCAGAGAAGGAAGGGTGCTGGCTGGGGCAGGGGAGGGACCCCACTCCCCAAATGGGAGTCCCCCTGCCTTTCAGGTGCCCGCCTGCTGTGATCCTCCAGGCGAGGAGGGCACTTTGGGGGGTGAGCCTAATAACGTGAGGTGGAATTCTAATCTTCGTCGTCAGGAGGGCAGACAGAGGGCTAATTATTAGGACTCGTAAATACACACTCAAAATGTTGGACGTGAAGCCTGTTCATTATACACCGTCCTGCTTTTGGCGAGCGCCGCGGCAGAGTCGCCCAGGGGGCCAAGACTGGCAGGGCCGGGGTCTGCCACAGGGCTGGCTGTCGCCCCGGGCTGGGCCAAGGCTCATGGGGTTGGCTTACCCGGTCCTCACCGGGACACTCAACTCAAAGGCAGCGGCCCAGCCAGCCTGGCCCCTCTCCGGCAGACGTCGCTCCCACCGAGCAGCACCCAGCGAGGTGACTGCACACGTCACGGGGGCTCTGCACTGGCCTCTGCCAGGATCCTGAACACAGCTCATGTATGGAAATTGCCAACAAAAGAAATGAAGAGCAGGAATCCTGTGATTAGTGCACTGATCAAGTCAGACCCTCTCTGCGTCACTGCGGCGTGGCCACAGAAAGGCGTCATTAACGAAGCCCCCCCCCCCAATCGGCTCTATCTGAGCAAGGCCAGTGACTGACAGGTGATGCCAGGGCGGCCTGTGTTGTCTAAAAAAGGCACATCAGAGCAGCGGAGGCTTAAAGCAGAGCATAAATTATAGATACACGTCTGTTTCTTTGATGCAGGGAGACTTGTAGGTGTGTCTCTCCCCCGTCACACAGAGTACTGCCCTTTCAGGAGGCTTTCTCACGAAGTCGTTTCCCATTTGAAAAAACAGCAAGAAAAACATGACCCTTCTCCTCCAATTTCCACTCTTCCTCTCTTCCTTTTTAAACAACCCACTGCAAAGACAGCCGGGACTTTTTTCACTTTGGAGAAATTAATTAAACATAAATAAGTGTTTAAATACGAAGAGCACTGCGGCAAAGATGACTGTGTCGTGGCCATGTGTCCCTGTCAGCCCCACTAACCACGCGGTGGCCTGTGGGAGGCAGGTTCATGGGTCTGGAATATTCTCGGCACCTTGGTTGTTCAAAAACAAAGGCATGGGGAAAGTATCAACACAGGCATCCTTTGCTTCCTAACTGTTATCATCAGCTGGCAATCCAATTTCCTCATTACAAAGTTCTAAAAGTCTTCTGTGGAAATATTTAGGGGGCACTATGGAAAAAAGGAGAGAAATCAGAACACATGGGGACAGTGTAGGAAAGTGGAATCGGGAGAGGAGAAGCGCCCGGCGCTCTGTCCACCGCCGTTCCTCGGCCAGCTTCCCTCGCGCTCCAGAGCAGCATTCTCATTGCTGGGCTACAGCCAAAGGCCCTCCACTCCCTGCGGAGGCCCCTGTGCTTGGGGAGCACCACCCTCCGGGCCTGGGAGCCCACAGCAGGGAGCCAGGGCGTGCCCTGAGCAGTCCCAGGTGGCGTTCCTGAGGGAAGACCGTATTTGCAAGGTTACTCATTCCGAGGTCCTTCTAGATTGAAACAGAAATTTGGTTCCGGCCAGAGCCAAATTGAATTTGTGGAATTAGCTCATAGGCTGTACTTGGAAAATGCTCAACATGTATCACTTTTCTTAGAGATAAGACATTTCCTTTCCCCCAAGGTGTCAGGATCTCTGAATTGACATAATTCTGCACAAATCACTCTGGTGGTGTAACTTGGAGAGTCCCAATCCCCTATGGACTCTGGCTCTTGTACCAGGGCCATCACTCACTTAGTTTCAGTTTTTCTTTAAATAAATGGAACCAGAAGGGACTTGTTCAGCTCACCACCATTTACATGGCCTTGATGTGCATTCATTCAGCTTCACAGGGCTGAGTGGGGAGGAGCCATCTGTGTCCTGTTCGGCTGTGACAGTGAGGCTGTGAGATCTGGAGCGGTGGGAGAGCGCCCTGAAGACTTTCCTGGCGTGGTCGTGGGGAATAGGAGTAGACTATGGTTCTTGTCCTTGTCAGGCTCAGGGTGCTGAGCATATGAAGCCGCCCGCCCACCAGGGAGGGGTGGACATCACAGACCCATCCGTCAGCCCCCCCGGGGAAAGCAACAAACCCCAAGATTCAGGCTCTGGAACGCCAGCCTCACTAGGCTGGTGGGAAAGCATATGGCTAACAAGCCACTCGAGTGTCCTATAAAGAAAATCAGTCTGGAATCATTTAAATGGACACCGGTTAACAAAGATTTACCTGTGGTGCTGAGGAAAGACTGAGGTTGGGAGTTGAAAGCGCAGGGCTGCAGCGGTCCCACCTCTCTGGGCGTCACCTGTCAAATGAACAGAACATTGTCTGGCTTGAACAACTGGCCTGAACCAAAACGGAGCAGCACATGCAAAAGTGCTTTCTGAGCTCCCGCCCCGCGTGACTGTCAGCTGTCCGCTAATGTCACTGAGCGGCAAACTTCAAACAAGTGAAAACCCTGTGTGACCACGTGCATTGTCCCAGGGGAATTCAGAAGGCACGTCCCACCCCTCACCTCCAGCCCTCACCCTACGTAACACTTAGGTCCCCATAAACTTCCTGAGAATTTGAGGTTTGTTTGAAATTCTGGCTAAACAACTTGCTTAGTTTTGCATGGGGCCCAGCATATTCCGCCTGAAAAGAAAGCTGAGCTCTAGAAAGAAAGGGTTAAATACTGGGGTATCTGTTAGAAGCTGCTTTCTGCTCATCTTGGGAAAACACTCTACACCAGACATCGCCAACTCAACTGTGCACAAGAGCCGAGTGGCCGACCCAGTGAACGAGGTGGCTGGGGGGACTGGTAAAGCGGGCGTGACGGGAAGGAGGCCTCTGCTGCCCACCTGGCTGGACTGCGCCGCCAAGGCCTAGTGTTCCTAGTTTTTAAGAGAAGCATAAATTCAACTTCTATATGAACTCTTCCGAATTTCAAACATATTCTATTTAAAATGCCTGTGGGACACAATGCAGGTCCAACAAATGCGCTGGGGGCTGCATTCCTCCCACAAACCACCGGTTTGCCCTTATTTTGGCTCTTGCACTTTTGAGTATTAACACCCCTTTATTTGTTTACTTTTCAGTTTCACTTCCAGATGAGGACACCAGCCCGTCCCGGCTTGTCCAGGACTTGCCCCGTTTGAGCACTGCAAGTCCTGTATCCCGAGAGCCTCTCAGGCCCCAGCAGCTGGTCACCCTGCTGCTCAAGAGGGGTCAGCGTGTTCTGCCAGTTGTTTCTGAGAAGCGCCAGCTCGCCTGCTGAGGTGGGAAAGGCATTTTTGCTTCAGACAGAGTCTGGATATTGGAATCATCTGTCTGTCACTCACCACCTGTGAAGACTTTGGGACCACACGCTAATCTCTCAGAGGCTCAGTTTTCTCACCCATAAACTGAGAATCTGAACAGCACTTGCCCCCAAAGGCTGTTGAGATGATGTGAGATGCCCGACCCACTGGGTGAGTGGGGATGTTACGAGGAGATGGGTCTTGACTGCTGACCTGAAACCTCCAACCTTCAGGTGGTCGCTGACAGGTGCTGCCCATCGCTCTGCCCTGGCCTCCGAGGTTTGATGCTGTTATTGTTTGTTTTTCCCCTTTTTATCTTTAGCTACAGTTGACACAATATTATATTAGTTTCAGGTATAGAAGACAGTGGTTAGATATTTATGTAAGTTAGGCAGTGACCCCTCCCCGAAGCCTGGCACCCACGTGACACCACGCACAGTTGTTACAGCATTGCTGACTCTGTGCCTGGCACTCTAAGTCCCTTTGAGGTGCAGAGATGGGAATGTCTTCTGTTTGCTCACAGAACTGCGGCTCCCACGTCTGCAGCTCCGCACTGCACCATCCCGCAGGTGCGGGCACAAACCAAGGGGCTGGCCCCAGAGGAGGCTCCACTGGCCCTGCCCGCGCGGCTGCTTGGCCCCGGGAGAGGGCTGCCCAGCAGGCCTGGCTGACCAGCTACGCTGCTTGGGCTTCCGCCGAGGTAGGTTGAAGTTACGGGAGATTTCTCCCACCGCTCCCAGGGGGTTCACCACAAACGAGCAAAGCCCTTCCCTATATTCAGAAAGAAAGAAGTGTTGTGTGTGTCTGTTTTCTGACAGACGCCAGGTCTGACAAACCACGACTTCCTGAGAGTTGTTCTTAATCGCTTTCTTTGATCTATTTCTTAGCCTCCCAAATTACCAATTAAAAACGGAAGATGTCACAGAGACCCACTACATTTCTAAGGCGTTATTTGGAGTTGTTGGATCCATACTATAGCGCTTTCCAAGTCAGCATTGTATAAATATCAAATTCCCCAAGAGACAGAAATGGCTCCAGAGAGATTTTCCCCAGGGTCCTGAGATCTGTAAATCGAGATAACTCTGTGCATTGCTGCCGAGTATGGAAATTACCAACAGAAGACGTTAATAGCAGGAGCCCTGATTAGACTAGCGCAGTGGTCACGTTGCCCTTCTCGGCTTCACTGTCAGCACGGCACATAGGTAACGTGGCCAGTTACCGTGAGTAAATTGCACGTGTTTTGTAACCTTCCGTGAACATTTTTCCTTTAAAAACACAGCAAAACAAAGCAAAACAGAAGTATTCCTCAGGGGATGTGAGTAGCAGAGAAAAGAGTGAAACATGATGGAAAGCTTTCTGCGGGGGGATAGGGAGCTGGGCAGGGCAGGGCCTCTCTGCGACAGTGGTGGGGCTGCAGCTCGGTTTCCTCCTTGGGTTTCGGGGACTCGCGAGCTCTCAGTTCCTGCACCTGAT
The DNA here is from genome assembly GCF_054644295.1 of Miniopterus natalensis. Taxonomy (NCBI): domain Eukaryota; kingdom Metazoa; phylum Chordata; class Mammalia; order Chiroptera; family Miniopteridae; genus Miniopterus; species Miniopterus natalensis. Next base: position 2,829,482 of record NC_142098.1, read on the forward strand.
GCCCCTCAGCCTCACGGTCAGCTCTCTCCTGCCTCTGTCTCTCTGTGTCTCCTTCCTCCCTCTGTCCTGCCTCGCTTATCCCCCTCTGAGGAGGGCTGGGGATTCGAGGAGGGAAGACCTTCCCAGGCCCAGCAGTGGCATCAGAGTCCCAGGGAGCCGTCGGTGGGGAGCAAGGTCATTCCTGCGTCCTTCAGCCTCTGCTCGCTCTTGGCCAGAGGGATCTTCCAGGGGAGCTGGCCAAGCAGACACCCCAGGCCCAGGACATACTCACTGAGCAGCTTTGCCCTTCGGGACCCGCACAGCCCACCAGCCCCACGCGACGACCCAGGTAAGGCCCCGAGGAGGGCACTTTGCCCCACTCGCTGTGCTCTGGAGTGTGCAGTGCCCGTGAGCAGCAGCAGGCCGGGGTCGTCTTTCCCTGGGCTCCGGCCCTGCTTCAGCTTCCTCTGTCCCAGCTTCACACCCACCCCCTCCATCTGTCCCCACGGTCACGGTGCTCCATGCGGTCCCTGCTCTCACAGAGCTTGTCGCCCGGTGGGCTGACAGAACCCTGACACACAGTGACATCAAGCGCAGGCGGGCCCAGTGCCCGGCAGGCTTCCAGCCCCACATGGCCTCTGGGGACGTCTGGGGAGGTAGCAGCTGCTTTGGGAAGGCTGAGTAGCAGTACTGCTGTTCCCCATCCAAACCGACCAACCAAACCGACCAACGGAACATCGCTGAACGGACGGCACGGACTTTCCCGGCCCACGGAACCTTTCTCCCTGCTGTGCTCCTGGTCTGGCAAATTCCCAGCAGCCTTGCCTCCTGCTCCCCTCATGGGCTGAGACCCGTATGCTTCTGGGCAATAACCAGTGGACCCCAAGAATGGGTAGAACCCGTGCTTCCCAGATGAAACCAAGATGGGCCTAGTGCCAAAATCAGCTGAGGCCTCTCCACACGGAGGCCTTCCCACCATTTGTCTCACCGTTTTAAACCTTCAAAACATCAGACACTTGTGTGAAATGTAACCAAGTACTGGGTTCCCTGCTCCCTATCCCGTGATGATGCCTCTAAGCTTACCCCTCCCCGAGCTCTATGCCTCGTCCAAAAAAGGTGTGTAAGAGCCAGCGTGCTGCTGGACCTGCGGGAGCTGCCTTCCCCTCCCCTCCGCTCGCCGACTTCCTCTGGAAGCCCCGTGGGTCCTGTGTGTAGGGGAGGCATGTACTCGCGTGACCTGGAGTCCAGTCCCTCTCCAGGTTCCAGGGCAGCCCCGCCCTCGCCGAGTGCCCCGCACGATGGCCTCCCTTCCCTGGAAGGCCCTTCTCTGCCTTCCTGCGGCTGGGCCCTGAGCTCAGCCGCCCAGGCTCTGTGCATTCTGGCGATGGCACTGAAACAGGAAAGTCCGACTTAAGTACTTTATATTCAAGGATCATACGCAAGTATCGTTTGAAGGTTTAGTGGAGTTTTGAAATGAGGACACTGGCTGTAGAGATGTCAGGGGTGGAGTCTCCCACAGTGAAGCTGAGAGAAAGGAGCGGGGGAAATGGGGTTTCTGGGGTCCACAGCACTTTGACATCTCATTATTTAGATTACCCCAATAATCTTACCCCAATCATTTTCCAACATTCGGTGTTAGACTTTTTTTTTTTATTTTAAATATATCTTTATTGATTTCAGAGAGAGGAAGGGAGAGGGAGAGAGAGAGAGAGACAGAAACATCAATGATGAGAGAGTCATTGATCGAGCCCGCAACCCGGGCATGTGCCCTGACCGGGAATCGAACCCTGATCGCCTGGATCCTAACCGCTGAGCCATGCCCGGCTGGGCGCGGTGTTAGGCTTTTGAAGGTATTGGTTAAAATTATTGCACCCTGACATCAGTCGAGACTTGTTCATTACCAGTTAAAGTAGAACCTTGAAAACAGCTGGTTAGAGCAAGGAAGCCGTTCTCTGGTGGATGCAGACGCCCCGCCGTTTCGAAGGGGCGCTCACAGCAGACGGAGACGAGATGCAGGGGCTAGGGGGTAAGGGTCCCTCCGTGCTGCGGCATCCCGGCAGCGAGCAGATGTACTTGGGAACACGCCTCGTGCCTGCAGGACTCCACTGTGGGGAAGGGGCCCGCTTTCCCCACAGCCTCCTGCCCCCATAACGGCCGAATGCTGCGACCCCACTTCTCTTGATGGTGGTGGGCACGGCCATCTCCACACTCATTGCCCTGACCGTTGCTCCCAGCCCTTCGTGACCAGTCAGTGTAGGATCAATGTGCCCCTATCTCCTCAGGGTGAGCACCAGCGGAGGTCTGATCTGGACCCTCCCCGGGGCTCCCTCCCCAGCCACAGAAGGTGCCCAGCCACCATGTCAGAGCTCATGGCTCCTCAGCTGGCTGGGCCCCAAACTCAGCACCACTGGTCAGTCATGCTCTCTCTCACCCAGAACTCCCTGTGGCCCTGTTCAGCTCAGCAGCCCAGGCGGTGGTGACTTCACCTGAGCCGCACAATTCATACCATCCACAGGTTTCCTAAGGACTAGTCTCGTGTGTGCATCTTCCCCGAGGGCCTTTTGTACTTGCTGCGAGCTGCTTGGATCCAAACCTATGACCCTTCCAGGTGTTTTGTGACGTTCCAAGCCCATCTAGAAAGAATTTGATGTGTGGGTGCCTCCTTGTCTCTCTGAATCAGACAGGCTGTGGGATTCCCTCTCTGGGAGGAATGACTTCAAAGGCTGTCTGGGTGAGACTCCCTGAACAACACTAAAGTGAGTCAGAATCACACACATTTCTTCTTCCCCCCACATGGACTTGAAAATTAAAGGCAGAAATCTTTGTCAAAGTGCGTGGTGGCAGTCAGATGAGACAAGAGGCCAGGGTGAGGTCCTGGAGCTGTGTTAACAGGTCTGATCTCATCTGGGCGAGCAGGAGGTCGCCTGTAGCAGGGGGATGCGAGCACCAGGCGAGGCCCACAGAGGCAACTCCTGTGGCCAGACCTGAGCCTGGCTTCACTGTAGGCCCTGCCTGTGTCTGCTCAAGGTGAATTCCCCTGTGTCTTTCTGCTCCTCCAGGCTGTGAAGATCCTTTCTCTCCAAGGCCCCCCTGTCACTTCTCAGGGAAGAGATCTGAGTGCATCCACTTAGCCAGTGAGGTGGAGAGGAGTCATCCTACCCATCCACGTCTTTCAACAGATGGGAAACTGAGGCCAGGAAAAGGAGGTGAACCCCCGAAATAAAACAACTAGCCAGTAGGGAAGCCAGTAATAGAACCCAGTTTTTTTCTTTAAAGTCATCTTGTCCACTTACGAAGAGAACTCTCTCAGGAGAGACATCAGCGGCCAAGTCCCAACCTTCGCGATGGCTGATGTTCCAAATGAGCTCTTGAGAGCTCAGCTACATGAATCGATGAGCCAGGAATAGGCCCACCGCCAGGCAAGCTTGGAAAGGTCACCTCCCATGGCCTCCCTGGGACGGCGCATGGCACACAGCTGCCCGGAGCTGCCTTTTGCCGAGTCCCTCTGCCTTTAGCCACTGCTCAGCCATTCGCTCGCCCGGGAAGCCGAATGGATGTGGCAGGTCTGGAACTCAAACCCACTTCTGTTACAGAAGAAAGGTGGGCCTCCTCTTAGTACCACGAACAAAGGTGGGATTGAGACGGCGTAAAGGCTTCAGTGTGAGAGTGACAGCTGTGGAACTGCGCGTTAGCTGTTGCCGAGTAACAAGTGGTTTAGAAAGTGCGCATTGTCCCTGGGGGAGGAATCGGGTGCTTAGCTGGGTCTCCCACCCCAGGGTCCGGCACAGGCTGCAGGCGTGGTGACGGCAGGGCTGTAGTCGCCTCAGGTCTCGATGGGGAAAGGATTCACCTCTAGGCTCGGGGGATTGCTGGGGAAATTCAGTTCTGCACAGACTGTTAGGGTGAGGGCCTCTATTTCTCACTGGTGGTCAGACTGTATCTACAGGGCAGCTGGCGTGTGTGTGAAAATCACTGTGTTTCATGAAACAGACAGACTGAGATAACACGATATCATTTACAGAAGTTAAAAATACATGCAAACAAAACAAAAATATACATTAAACAAAATTCAGCAGTTTCCTATAGGAATAGGAGTAGTGTGAGGGGTGAAGGAAATAAATATACAACTCAAGAGAGGGGCCACGAGTGATCAGTGATAATAAAGTTCCAGGAGTAGGTAAGTATAAGAACTTAGCCCCTTGTCTCTGAGGGAGGAACTTAAGCACAACTCTCCAGTCCGCTTTGTTGAGTGTGAAACTCTGCTGTAGGCACGTAAAACCTAATTACCCTTAGAATTTGTGCTCCCTGGCATGTGCTCTGGCAAAAATAGTTTATGACAAATCAACCCACCGACTTTGCATTCATTTTATTGCTCCAGGAGGTTTGTGTGTTTATGCATGTCTGTGTGTGTGTGTGTGTGTGAGTGTGTAAGCAAATGGTGATGGTCTCTTCTGGAAATTAAGGATTCTGCAGATGGGTGCATTTTTCAGAACTGCTCAAAGAGTTAATTTGGCTAGACATGAACTCTTACTTGCCTTAAACTGTCTTTGTAAGACAGGGAACTATTTCTCTTACTTTTATCTTTTCCCATTTGTTCAAATAGCATCTTCCAGTGATCAAGACTGGACACTAAATAATTAAGCTTTTGGTTAAACTTACAAATAGAAGGCATGAGGTCTGATGTGTGGAAAACACACGTACACACCCTCTAGCTTCCCAACGAGGTTCTAGCTTCCAATATTATCAGCACCTGGCAGGATGAGACTATTTTATGTAAATGGATTCATTATTATTAATTTCTGCTGGTGCTGAACGATTTATGAACTGCTTTTCGAATGTGGAAAAGTGGTTCATGAATCAGAAGGAAAAATGTTCCCCAAAACCAGCATCAATAAATAACGACTTTTATTCATGGATCCCACCCATAGTGTCTTTTATCTTCAGGAGGATGGAATGGAAATTTCAGAGTCACTGTGGAGGCTGGGGTCAGGGACAAGCAAGGAAGCAAGGGCTGAGAAAGTCAGGGGTGGTTCCTGAGACAACTGCAGTGGGCGCAGAGGGCAGCAGGTGTGACTGCTGAGGTCACACTCGGGCCTGCTCCGCCCCTCCCTTCTCTCATGGAAACACGTGCCAGGGTAACACAGTTAGTTGCCCACTCTTCCAGTTGCATATGAGGTTAGCACACATTCAGTCTTTCTTTTTTCTAAAGCATAGAGCCAGGACTGAGCTCTGGTGGCCCAGCCTCCTGGGCCATGCTCCTTTCTTTCTTTCTTTTTAAAAAACATTTTTATTGATTTTTAGAGAGAGAAGAAGGGAGAGGGAGAGAGAAAGAGAAACATCGATGCGAGAGTGAACATTGATCGGCTGCCTCCTGCAGGCTCCCTACCGGGGACTGAGCCGGCAACCTTGGCAGGTGCCCTGATGGGGAATTGGACCAGCAACCTTTTGGTGTTTGGGGTGATGCCCAGCCAACTGAGCCACACTGGCCAGGGGAGGTATCCAGTCTTTTTAAAAAGATCTTCACATGCCTGTTACACTTTGATTCTTTGTGATAGACAATAGTGGGAAACAATGCAACGTTGAATGACAGCCATGGGAGCCAATGCCAGGGCTTTTGTCTGGAGATGTCTAGAGCTGCTTTAGACCTGCAAGGTAAAGGCAGGAATTAAGGGACTGTTCAATAAATACTACACGTTCCTAGGATCCAAAGTCAGTGGCAACAGTGCACCTTGGTACCAATTTCACAATATTATTTCCAGGTTCTGCTAATTTAAAAAACATACATAAATCCTGCTGAACTGCTGCTTTAGATATTTCAGGTTTGATAACCTATGGAGCAGTTGGGCAAGGCTTGCCCAATATCAGCAGAAAGAGGGGATTTGAGGCTGCTCCTGGAGTCCTGAGATGTTGCCAGATGACTCCTTCTCTCACCTGGAGAGAGATACCCAGTGAGCAGCCCCCTGAACTGCCTCTGATGGGAGCACAGCTAGCAAGCTCTCCTCAGGGTCTGGCAGTCCTCCAGCTGTGTGCCCCGTGCCCCAGAGATGCGTCAGTCCAGCTGCAAATACTCTGGAGCCGCCCAAAGCTCTTGGGGAATTAACACTCTTGGTTAGTGCACATGCATCTGTACCTTTGGGGGATGTGGGGCCTGAGAGGGAATGGCAGTTGAAGGCTTGGGCCCACTTTACCTGCCAGCACACTCATCAACTTTGGGCCAGAAATACACATAAAACGAAACCAGGAATCTGCAGTCCCTTGTAACCTAGGAACCAGCTCAGAATGGTTCCATCCTGTTTGAAGAGGTGCTCAGTTGTTTTTTAGAGACAACAGACCAGAGCCACAAGTCATACAGTAGAAGCACGTGCGAAGGAAGGAACTCTGACCTCCAGCTGCACTGGAACCAAAGTCTTGCCGCCCCCCCACTGCCCCCAGCCCAGACACACCGAACCAAGGGACTGGTCATGCCCAGAACTTGCCCACCTGAACCTTCCAGAAGCCAGGGTCCAGGAAGACGGTGCTGACACCCTTTACCATAAACGGCCGAGCTCCAAGGTCCTCCAGTTAACACCTGCCGCCAGCACTCTGTATCCATGTCCCCCCAAACCCTTATAACCCTTGGCCTGGCCGAGCGAGCAAGATGGATGCGAGGCACCGCTAGGGTCCCACCTTCTTGTGGGCGCCTTCTCGATCAGTAAGACTTTACTTTCTCTAAACTCACATTTTGGGTTTTGGCCTTTCCAAGCTCCTGGCATGTGGACTTTGGACTGGTGACATTCCCACGTCTCTTCTTGGTGGCCATCTCATGGTGAGTGATCGTAATATTCAGTTTTGTACAACTACTTAACCTGGTGTTAACTGCAGAAACTGCACAAACTGTTTCAACACTAGGAGATCAATTGGAAAATGGTTGCTGGCATCCGAAAGCTCCGATGGCCATTTCCAAAGAGATGCCTTAAAGCTGGATGACTTTACTGCCTGGATAAGAGTTACTTGTTTTCTATATTAACAAACTCCTGCCACTTAATCCTGTTGTGAATAATTGAGAAAAGTACCTTAAAAGCCAGTAACTGAATGAATAGTTTTATTTTGTTTTGTTTTCCGAGTTAATCTGTGCACCATTTCTGGGCAGCAAATGAGCACCACTTTTGTTATCTAAAGGACAAGACCAGAATCTGAGCGACAAGAAGGTAATTACCCCACAGTGACATGACAGGGAGCTGGAACCGAGTACAGAGGAAGACTTTTGTTTCTGAATCTTTCTCCCAGAAACGTGTCCCTTCAGTCCTTGAGCACTTTCTGTGTTCCAGCCCTGTGCGAGGTCTTGGGGACACAGCCCTTGCGTGTCCCCAAGAAGTTCATGTTTCAGTGGGGGGAGGTGACAGAGGTAAAATACTGTAATGAAATAAAACGACAATGAAGTCACAGGTATTTTTCTAGAAAAGTGGATGGTCAGATAGGTGTCTCCAAGGATCAGATATTTGATGGAAAGGATGTGACAATGTGAGCGGCTGGGGAAAGAGTCCAGATAGAGGGTGGAATGAGATGACATGTCCAAAGGACACACAGGACCAGTCTGCACGTGGCAAAGACAAGGGCAGAGAGGGATGAGTTTAGAAAATCCAGCTGAGCGACATGCTGAACCTACGGTGAGATAGGATTTTAACCTCAACACCATGGGATAATTTGCTCGATGAGTAACTCAGAAGGTTAATTTCAATTACTTTATTACCATGGAACTTCATTGAAGAAGGCACGCTTTTAAAAAAGGCAAAGAAACACATTTTCTCAACCTATTGGCAAGACCAGCCCCCAAGGAGGGAGTGGAATGGCTGTCACCAGGGCCTGAGTGAACCACCTGCTGCCTATCGAGCCCCCTGCGGCCTGGTCGCTTCAACAGAAGCCTTGTCACTCAGGACACCCAAGGTTGTCCAACCTGAGGAAGCAGAGGTTGAGAGAAAACGCATTTCGGAATTAAATTTATGCTCCAATCAGTTGAACTTTTATACAGATTGACTTCCATGAAAAATTAGAGCTTTGTGTAATTCAACAGAGTAAAATAAAAGGCCCCAAATAAATAAACAGTTGTCTTTTTTTATTAGCTCTCCATCACCCTACACCCATTCGTAAGCTGCATGGTGTCACCTCTCTCCATTTGCAATGCCGCCTCTGAAAACAGTTCTGTTTATTCAAGCTCAGCAATCAGGCTTAAATGTACCAATATATATTGTTCTAAAGTGTGTGTGTTTTCTGTCTACCAAAGACATAGTGACTACTTCTTTTATGGGAAACCAGTTATTAATCCAGTAAGTCTCCATGAATCAATATCTTTGTGAAATGACACCGTGTTCAAGTTACTTTATGTTATCTTGATGGTTAGCTAATTTTGGAATGGAGACATTTCTTCTAGAAATAGACAGTATAATTTAGTGGTGAAAACGTCAATCACTACAGGTTGTATGTCTTTGTCTGGGCAGAGAGGGGCAGATTTATTGAAGGAAATGCAACTATATATTTTTTTTGCTGCACTCTGACCCAAAACATCCATTTTGCTTATAATTTTATTTGGCAAATGACATTGGCTGTGATCACTAATGGAGGACATGCCAGAAGCCATTGTTCCTGGGTCCCGGTTCAACAGCTTCACCGCAGGGCGAATGGTGACAACTTCAACAGACACCCACCCCACAGGGCTTTTCTCTGCTGACTTAAACTACAAAGGAAAATCTGTAGGATGCTAAGCAAGTTTAGAAGTTAATCTTGGAAAACACTCCCAACATCTAACAGGCACAGAGAAGGTGTGGTCCTTGGGTTCTCTATGTACCCCTGTGATCTTCTTCCCAGGCAATTCTCTCTCCCCCTCCCATCTCGCTGGGGTTTTAGGCCAAAATGAAGGTGTGGAGAAATAAGGGGGATCCAGCGGTCACGGGAGGTGAGGGATGGGGAGACATGAACCTAAGGAGACAGAGACGGCTGACAAGGCCGGACAAGAAAAAGCAGGAGCGCCCTGGGTGAAGAGCTGTCTGGGTGCTGGGGCGGCCGTGCTTGAACTGAACTGCAGGTCGGAGGTAACCGAGGAATAACTTTCATTCCCGGGTGAAACAAGAAAGTGCTCACCTAGCGCAGTGAGGAATTTATCTGCTAGGCCAGTAAGCAGCATCAAAATTAAGAGTGGACTAATAAAGACAAGTGTGGGAGGTTGTTCCATTAATGGGCCCAAGGAGTCAGACCTTCCAGTGCCCCAGCTCTGCCACGTGGCCTTGGCCTTGGCCATGTTACTTGCTTTGACAAACCACTTATTAGCAAACACAGAGCAAACACAGAGTGGGCACTGGGGCTGCCCCGTGGAAGCACTGTTGCCTGTGAAATAATAATAATGGACCATACTTAACCACTGCTTCTTTTAAAAGGTTAAAGCCTATCATATGTATTATCTCATATATCACAGTCCTCTGAATTATTCAGTTATAATGCCCATTTTACAGATGAGACAACTGAGGTACAAAGGTACAAAAAGTAAGTGTAAGTGCCTTGTCCTAGGTATACAACCGGTAGGTGACGGGCCATGTAGACCAGGCGGGATGGGGCTGAGATTGGCCAACACTCTGGCTCAGGGCGAGGCGTGAACTCTGAGTCCCCTCCCCAAGCTACAGTTTCCCCAGACAGTGTCCTGTGCCCACCACCAGACAAGTGTGAAAACTGAAATGCTCTTAGGCAAGGAAACTGGGAGAGTTTTGGTCTATTCTGGACTCTGGTCCTCGCCCTAGAACTCTTTCCCTGTGTTTAAGGGCCTTGTTCACACTGCTCCGAAAGAGCGTGTCAGAGCCTTGGTGACAAAGGAAGCTTAAGGATGGATGGGTTTGTGTGGCTGCAAAAGACCCAGAGACAAAGACTTGAGAGCTCTTGCCTGCGAGTTCTGAGGGGTCTTAGGGCACCCAGATTTTGTAGTTAGGGGAAAAAAACCATTTCACCTTCTGCCTAGTGGAGCATCATTGAAATGAGGCTTGGACGCACCTTGGCATTCCCCAGAGCAGCCATCTGCTCATTGGAGTGTGGTTGCATGGGGACACTGAGAACGTAGACCCACCAATCGCACCCCAGACAGGAGTGTTTGCTCCAGCTCCTCTTGGTCCAGAGCCCCATCTCACTCTGTCCTCACTTTGTAAAGGTGCTCAGAAGCTTTGGAGACTCCAGAAACTTGGAAGAGCAATATGGGAAGGGGAGATACCAAGAAAGAAGGCTGTTCCCAAGACCCCAGAGCAGGCAAGTTAAAGGCAAAGTCTGGATTTTAACTGGCCGCTCTCCACACTTGGTGGTCCCGGGGAGATACCCCAGCACAGATACGCTCCAGGACACACCCAGGCTTCCGATGGAGGAGAGGATGCGTCCCTCCACTCCAAGTCCCGTTGTGTGTAGTGGGTGCTTTGGATGTGACCGAGGAGAGTCAGCTCCCTCCCGTTCCCAGGTAAGATGGAGCCGGCATATCAGAGTCGCCCAGCGCAAGCTTGGCTGCCTCACAGCCTTCCTGCCAGCAAAGTTTACGTGACCTCTATGGACTGACGGTGTCCATCCCCCCAAGAGATACTGAAAGCCAATGTCACCTACTGGAGGCAGACCACACATGGCTGGCATTTAGTGATCACAGTACAGGGACCTCAAGTGGGACAGGGACCTCACAGAGAGGTCCTGGGTGGGCTGTGGCAGCCTCCTTGCTCTCTCGCCCTAGGTTTCGATCTATGGAATAGGACACCTTAGTTCCAACTTGTCCAGGATCCTCAGTCCAAGCACAAGACCCAGGGCAAAGTCAGAAGGGAGAGTCAGCTACCAGGTGCCACCACCCTGAGCTTTCTCTTAAGCTTGTGTCTCTTGGACAAAAGCCCATCTTCCTCACAGCCCCCTGAGGTGTTTAAAGCTATCCCTCAGCTCAACAGTACCTTGCTCTTGAGCACAGACCCCTAAAGTCCTGAGGTCAGGACATGAATTTCTCAGGAGCCTTTTCCAGGCTCCTTTATTTGAGGTGAGGGCCCATTAAAGGTAGAAGGGACAGAGGTGTCTTGCAGGTGTCATTCCGGTACTGCCCAGATTCACCTCCCTCCTTCCTACCTTTGGGTTCCTTTTATGAATGTTCTCCACTCCAGGCAGGAAAACCATTTTCCTGCAAAATCTAAAATCTATTGCTGAGCAGTGCAATGAGAATTAACCTTGATTACCACAGTAATTTAATCAAAACCGGAGACCTGCTAATCAAGCTGGAATTGCCAGCTGCTTGATTTTTATAGTAACAAAACCAAAACTGAACATTTGGTAAACAAGGGGTGTGGGTGTAATGGGGAGACGGGGAACAGGGAGGGAGGGGCAGGGCCTCCAGGCTGGGGGAGGCCAGCCTTCAGCCTTCTCTCCGGTGACCTGTCAGCCGGTAGGGCAGAAGCAGAGAGATGGAAATGCCCATGGACACACGTGCCTGGTGGCAGCTTGTCTCAGGTTGGGTTCTTACAGAGGAACCCTTAAGCAAAGATACCAGTGTGAGTATATTTGGGAGGTGACCCCAGGAAACATCAATTGGGGGGGTGGGAAACTGAGGCAAAGGAAGGGGAGGCAGTGAGCAGGTGATTGCTGAGACCAGCTGGGACACTATGCGCAATGGGCACAGGTGGTCCCCCCACGGGGGGAGGAGGCTGTTCTCTGGTGAGGATGCTGCTCTGGGGGTGCTGCCTCCTGGTGCTCTGGGCAGCCTCACCGCAGGCCAGGCAGCCTCTGTGGCTTGAGGGGCTTGCAGTTGTGAGGCTGTGGATGTGATACGGGAAGGCGGCAGGGACCTACCTCACCTATGCTGTGCAACTCTTCCTGCACCTCACTGCCTCTGAAGCCAGCCTGTCTGAATGCACCGTTTGAGGAAGAAGATGCCTGCTGCCCTGTTCTCCTGTCCCGTGCACGTGTTGTGCCCAGAGCACCACCCCTCGGCCCAAACCGAGCCTGCCACCCTGTGCTCTGGGTTCCTGGTCCCACCTCCACTGCTCCACTGGGAGTGAGGAAGGTGCTACCTGTGTCCTCCTCCGAGCTCCCCATGTCTAGAAACCCTGGCACACGTGGGTCTCTGTTCATCTCTGCTGAGGGGATTTGATGGAGGAGCTGGGGTAAGGGGCTATAGAAGAACCCCTCTGCCCAGGAGCAGCCTCAGCGCTGCCCTCAGACAGCCCGAGGCGGGAACAGCAGACGTGATGACAATGTCCATTACACACAGGCCAAAGCAGAGAACCTGGCCCAGTCTCTGCTTAGCTACCTGGCACATCCCTGTGGTCACCTCAAGATCCCAGGAGGCTGAGCCACAGGTGCTGCTTGAACCACAGAGCGTGTCCCCTTTGTGACTCCAGCCTGGGGCTCCTGGCTCCAAGGACCACTCCATCCCTGGCTTCTCTCCCCAAGGCCAGCGTGTGAGCAGCCTGTGCTGGGGGTGTGCAGACCAGCGCTTGCACTGACCCACCCTGTATCCTACGCTCTCCGTAGGTATTTATAATTAACAATGACCAAGGGCACCCCGGATTCGGCACACCTCCCCAAGGCAGAGCTCCTGCTGCTGTGCAGGGAATGGGAGGAGGGGGCACTGCTGCTAGTGAGACGGCCTATGCAGGGGCTCCTCCCAGCACCGCAACGGCCGTGTGGGTCAGGGACAGAGGGCACAGGAGGGCCGCGGAGGAGCCAGGAAAACCCCACCACGCATCGCCCACCCGCCGAGCTCTCAGGGTGGCCTCAAGAATGCCCTGGCTGCCCCAACGCCTCTCATGCTACCTTCGAGAAAGAAGACGGAGAAGGTTTTTCATCAGTGAAGATGAAACAAAGCACCCGTGAGAGCGAGAGTAGAGCCTCCCCGAGCAGCTGGCGCGGAGCTGGGCCTGGAGGGCAGGCTGGAGAGGTCGGGCCTGCGGCGAGGAGCGCTGGCCTGGGGAGTGAGAGCCTGCAACCCCCAGAGGCCAGGCCGCCACCTCCATTGCAGCGATGGGGGGTGAGGAACACTAGAGGGGCCTGAGCCGTCCAGTCCGCAGAAGCAGCACCAGGGAATTCGTGGGAGGTCTCTGCCTGGAGGGCCTTTAGGGTTTGGAAAGACCCCAAGGTCCAGAGAAGCCCCTCTGAGCAGTTATTGGTCACCTGCTCTTGATGCCGCAGTGATGCCGACACAGAGAGACTTAGCACCCAGCACCACGGCGAGGAGAGCCGGGGTCAGAACGGGTTTCACCCGCTGCTCACGGTCCTCTGCAAGTGCCAGAGCCGAGGAGCACCCGCCCTGAAGGCGAGCGGGGCAGGCGCCCGCGTCCTGTTCCCTGCCCTGCGTCCCCGTCTCTGAACGCGTGCCTGCAAGCAGCAGCCAGGCTGTCCGTCCTGAGGAGTTAGCTTCGCAAGGAGCCCACGTGCCCGGCCAGAGAAGCGGAGGGAACGGGGCTCCCGGCTGCTGTGGAAGCAGGGACGCCCGGCACATCTGTCCAGCGACCTCATTTGCCCCTGCCACCCTGCTGCGGCCCAGGAGCCAGGGCCCTTTTTAAACTAACTTAATTACTCAAAGACAGCTGAGTATGTTCTTGTGATCAAACTTAAAACATTGTAAATAAACTCAAGTCCCCTCTGACCCCCGTGCGCACCGTTGCCTCTGTGGTCGTGCCCCTGCCCTGTCCTGTCCGTGACTCAGAGGAGGACGCTCGTCGATCACCGTCCACGCCCGTCTGCCTGGGCGGACAGCGGGTCACGTCGCCCTTCGCTGCGGCTGCCCCACGCGACGCCCCGAGCAGGTTCCCGCGTAGAAAACTGTCCCGGGAGGAGTGCTGGAGGGCGGAGGACGGGCCCGTTGAAGTCCCACCAGCTGTTGTGGGTTTGCTCCCCTCGGGGCTTGCACGAGGTGCACCCCACCCAGCACCCCGGCCTCCCGGCCCTGCACTGTCCGGCCCAGGCGTTTGGCCGGTTTGGAGCATACGAGGTGTTTTACCTTATGTATCGTGGACAGCTGGTGCCCTTGAGCAGCTTCTGTTTTCTGTCCATTGGCTTTCACCTAAACAGTCTTCGCCTTACCTGTCTTTCTAGTTAAGTGCTTGTCTTTTTATCATTTATTTGTTTATTATATATTTACATACAGACTCGGGCTATGAAGCACTTAGTTTTGTGAGACGCTGCGAGCCACGGAGCCCTGTCTCCTTCCCCTTGCTGGGAGGCCCCAGACGCCGCTGAAACCCTGCGTCCGCAGGCTCGGGCCTCCGGCTGCACCCGGCAGGCGGCCGCCCCGCCCCTCCTCCCGGGGCTCCGCAGCCCTGGCCACCGCGCTCTTGGAGCTTTGTGACTAGTAAAGGCTTGAACTCTGATTGTCCCAAAGGACGCGGTGTCGCAGGTGACCGTGCCCGCTCCCGCGGCCAGGCGCCCTCCGAGCCGAGACCCCTCCGCCCGGGACGGCGGCCTCTGCTCAGGGCCGCGTCAGGAGGCCCCGGCGGGGCCGAGCACGGTCACATCCCACCTTCCTGGGAGCTGCAGAGCCTCTGCCCCACAGCGACGATCTCATCTGAGTTTTCATGAAAAAGAAACACCCGGCTAATGGGTCCAGCCCCACCATTGAGGAGAAGGGTGGGAATAACGGGCCCCTACTGAGTGGTGCCGGGTTTCCTCCTCGAATGTGTCAGCGGCGGGACAGCCAGCCCCAGGACAGACAGAGCAGCCCTCGCTGCTTCCTGTCCGGACGCACCTGCGGACAGCTTTCCCCCGCCTGCGCCGCGCGGGTTTGCGCTCACCCTCTGAGGTGTTAGGAGCACGGGGACGCAGTGCCGCCTCTTGCCCTCACGGGCACGGTGTGGCTACCAGCTCTGTGGGAAGGGCGATCTAACGAGGTCACTCGACGGTCATGCCACCTGCAGCAGGTGCCAAGGGTGTCCTGCCAGGCTGCGCCCGTCACGGGCGGCGGTGCTCATCTCGGGCTGCTGTGAGTGCTGAGTGCTGACAAGGGCACACATCTCAGAACGGCCCTCAACCCTTGGGAGCCACCTCACCTGGAAACACGCGGGAGGTGACGTCCTCCCTGCGGAGGTGGCCCCAGCCAGTGAAGGACTATCACAGGAATAAAAGGCTCAGGCCCTCACCTTCGGGTGGGACAGCTCCTGGTGTCATTAACGCTCCAGCGCCCTTCCAGGGGCTGAGCTGGGGGGCACCGCCGCCCGGCTCCCTCCCCACCTCCCTGTCGCCTTGCGGGTCTCACAGGAGAGCACTTTCTTCATAAACCTCGCCTGAATTACCTAGGTACACTTCACTTCAGCAGGGAAATGCCTGCTTATCTTTGCTTTAAAACTAGTAGGCTTCATTTGGCTATAAATTACCCAGATAACCAGCCCAGTCTTCTCCCCCTGCTTTCGCGCGTAGAAACAACCTGAATGCTAAGAGCTCTTTTATGCCTTCATCCTCAGGTATCCTGCGAAAATGGGAGGAAGAGGCAGGCCGCAGGCCCACTTTTGACATGGAAAATCAAGTCCCCGAGAGCTGGCCCACGAGTCTCCGTCGGGTACGTGTGCTGGGCCGTGAGTTGAAAATCCATTTCTGTCACGCGGCTCTGACCTTCCAGCTGGGCCTTACTCACCTTCCCTCCTTCCCTGGCCCGGGAGCCCAGAGTGCCCGAGTAGGACACACGAGGGCCCTGACACCTGTTGGGGCAGAATCATCTGGAATTTTCTGGGTTGTGCCCCTTTCTCAGGGGCTTCAAGCTCATAAGTCCAAGGGGCGGGTGAACAGGAGGTCAGCTTTTGCTGGATGAGTTTTTGTCTAGCTCTCTCCGCATCTGAGGAGAATGGAGAGCCTACAGAGGGGTCCCAGGACAGGGCTTCGGTCCCCTCCTACTCCTCCCTGGGGTGGAGGCCTTTTTCACAGTGTCCTATAGAAGCAGCGCGCTTGCTGCAGGTTTCCAGGTGGAAAGTCACAGCGAGAGAGCCACCAGGCAATAATTGCGGGAAGCCGAGGCTCGCTCTCCGCATCGGCACTGGAGGCGCACCTCCTGAGGACGTGGGCCCCTTGCGCCCAGGCCAGGTGTCAGAACAAGAGCCCGCGGGGAGGACAGACGGCGAGGCTGGCTGCCGCCCGGGTGCCGGGTGCTGCCGACTTACCCCACAATCAGGAGCCATCGCCCACTTTGCCAGATCATGCGGTAGTTCTCTCTGCATTACATCAGGAGCGGAGGCAGAAGCAAACAGCGTTACGACGTCACAAATCAATTTTATTGAAAAGGTATTAGGTTTCAGTAAAACCGAAGGATCAGACACCATAGGAGAGGAAGCCAGGGCCGAGGAGACAGCACACCAAGATTTACTTCTGAGTGCTACAAAATACTGAACTAAAAATAACATTAAAGATGAAATTTGTAATGAATCTCAAGCTGCTACATTCCCCAAGGCTGGGTCTGCCAAAGGCTCTGCAGCAGCCCTCGGTTCTCTCCCGTCTTATTTAAATATTTTATACAGTTGTCTGTGTGTGCGCGCGCCCACTGTCATTTATATTTCAGTCCACTCTAAGTGGATCTCGGCCCCGCGCGGAGCCTGGCTCGGGGCGGGCTGTGCCGAGAGGCAGGTGGGAGTGGGGGAGCTAAATGAAGACGGATACTTAATGGACTTTTTGTGTACTCATATTGGGCTGTCAGGGTTTCTGCCCTAAACCTGATTTGTAATTCTATGGGTTTTGTGACATTATGATAAGATGAGATGTGCTGAAGACTTCCATTTAGCAGGGACATTGATGGGCGTTTGAGTTAAGGAGAGTGGCTGACGGCCCGAGGCCGGCGAGGACCCCTCGGCTAATGCGCAGCGAAACCGCCCGGCTGCAGCCCTAGTATTTCATGCTTTTCCATACATTAGACTTTGCCAAAGTGAACTTTGGAAGAATAAAACACTTCCGAGATAAATTCCATTTTCCTGAGTGTTGAACTTAACTTTCTCTGTCACTTAATGATTTGCTGGAGTAGGGGTGGGAGTCCGCCTGTGCCCAGTTTCCCACCAAGGTGGTGGAGCCCGAGGGGGGGCCAGGCCTGGAGGGGAAGGCAGAGAGCACAGGCGGTGACCCTCCTAGGCCTCTCCCCAGGGTGCTCTTGGCTCATCACACAGACACCCCTGGGGGTGGGGGGCATCTCCATGAAGTTCCTGGATTTGCCCTGCAGAGGGGCTGGCACCTGGCCCGTCACAGCACCGCACGCACAGTCTGAGGGGCCATTCAGCTCTGGGGGACGGGAGTGCAGGGGGGGGCAGGGCTCCTGTCAGCCCCTTCCCTTTCCCAGGCTGTCTGCCAGCTGTCACCTGGCCTCGGCTACCCGCCTCCCTGGCAGTGCCCTCCCTGAGCCCAGCCTGGGAGGGACAGCGTCCTCTCTCCCAGTGCCTGCCCGTAGAAGGCATTTTGCTCCATGCTGCTGCTCCTTCACCCTTTCCCTGGCACGTCCCTGGAGAAAACTTACCCTGGACCAGTCAATGCCTTCGCTTTCGGGCACTCCCTCCAGTGCTCATGATTCTGGTGCCTGCTGTGTTGCTAGCAAGGTGGTGCTGGGATCTGTTGGGTGTCCCATGGTTCTGGGAGAAACACTAGTGGGGGCAAAGGTACAAAGGGGTGCAGGGAACCCCAGGGTTCCCCTGGCCGGCACAGTGCTGACACCCGTGATGTAACCGCACCCCGCACTCCCCGCCCAATTCTCTCTCCAATACCCACATGTTTGGGGCAACTTTCTGGCCTCATTCCTCCTCTCTTGCAGGAACGCAGCCCTGCTTTCAAATGTCCCCCGTGCCATTCAGGACCTCACAGAGACTGTTCCCTCCTGCTGGGGGGCTTGACCTCGGCCAGCAGGATTCAGCCCAGCCCCTGTGGGTCTCGGGGCATCAGAAGAACAGCTTTCCCTCCCTCCAGGGTCCTGGGCCTCCACCCCACCCAGCACGGGTTGTGCTGCTCCCAGGGGCCCGTGCAGCTGCTGCGGTGCCAAAGCTCTGTCAGTGGCAAGTAACAGAGCTACCCACTCAGTCTTAAGGAGCCAGGTGAACCCTGTGGTTAGGGTATTAAGCAGCAGCGACCTGTGCAGGAGCCCAGAGCAGGAGGGACAGCCTGCCTTCTAGGATGTGCAGCCTGGACCTGAGCACACTGCCAGGCTCCAAGTTGGCATCTCTTCTCCCTCTACTTCCCTGTCTCCCTCTGCACACCGGCTCTCGCTGCTTCGTTAGAACAGAAGATGCAAGTCCACGGGTCCCAAGTTACTGTCCCAGCACACTGCCAGGGGGAGGTGATGGCACAGCTTGGGTCAGACGTCCAGTCTGGTTCCACTCCACAAGGACCACGGTGAGAAGGCCACACAATACACCAGGGCCCAGAGTGTGAGTCCTGACGTCTAGGGTCATTCTGGGGCACAGAGAGAATGGGTAAGGCACAGCTCCTTCTCTCCCAAACAACCAGTGGCCCTCATCCCATCAGACCCCAGGCTCTGTAAGCTGAGGAGTTTCTCCGGGGTTCACGCCGGCCCAGGTCCTGGCTTCTCTGCAGTGATGGGATGCTTGGCCAGTGATGAAGAGAGCTATGTGCTTGGGGATGAAGGGAGCCTGGATTAAAGCTCTAGCCTGTGCATCTGTAGAAGTCCTCCCCCAAGAACCCTCATTCCTCAGAGCACTCTGCTGGGCAGGCATGCCAGGTCCCGTGCATCCTGAGGCTTCCAGAGTGTGTGAACCATCTAAGTATTTGGGCCCTCAAGCTCTCTAGGATCTCAGAAGAGGTGAGGCCAGAGGCCCAGGCTTGCTGTCCAGAAAGACCCGAGGGCTGGCCATGTCTTCTCCCTTCTACACATGGTCAGGCTCTGCCTCACCCTGCTGGGAGCTCAGCCGAGAAGGCCCTGCTCCTTAGTGGAGAATTCCTGGGCAGGGCATCCTCAGTCCAGAATCTTTGTCTGTCCCTTTCCCCTTCCTGAGTCCTCAGCTTGGCTCCCTGGGCCTCAGTCTCTTCGTCTATAAAATGGGCCTGGTGAGGGCAGCTTCTGAGATGCTTTGAGAAGGGAAGCTGTCCCTCTGACACACTCTGTGAGAATCGTGGCCGCCACACAAGGCCTTTGAATTGCTTGTTTTGAAGGCAGAGTTTCCATGGGTGGGTTTGGGTTCAAGCCCCTGGGACACACGATAGGGGGAAGGCGGAGAATGGGCTAGGTGCCCTGTCACACGGAGAGTCAGGCACTGGGAGGCTTCAGGCTGGCACCTGCCTGCCTTTCTGTGGTTCTGCAGGTTAACTCCCAGGGGGACTACGCCCTGCCTTGCCCTCTCTTTGTCCCCATGATCCCTGTGTGTCTTCACTGACCCTCATCAAGCACTGTGACCTTCTTGCTGCTGGCAGAGTGCAGACACTCACACCGAGGGACTGTGAGGTGGTGATTAGCTCTCAGAAACCCTGGCCCGTGGGAGGAGTGCACAAAAGAAGCACAATTGTGGACATCTGAACGCCCAGCCTCGGCCCGATGGCCGGGGAAAGCATGTGGGACAGGCACACAACCGCCCCAAAGACACCAGGTCCTGTCTTCGTCCTCTCGGGCTGCTGTGACAAAACACCACAGACTGGGTGGCTTTTAGACAAAAGAGATTTACTGCCCCCAGTTCTGGCGGAGGCCACGGCCCAGGGGCCCGCGCGCTGGAGCCCTGGTGACCCTCCTTCCTGGTTCCTAGCTGCTGCCTCGTCGCTGTGGCCCCGTGGATGGAAGCTGCCTATTTTGTGAGGCACGAATCCCACTCCTGGTGATTCCCTCAAGACGTAAGCACCTCCCGGAGGCCCTGCCTCCTAATACCACCATCTTTGAGGGCTTAGGATTTCAACATATGAATTTGCAGGGGACACACACATTCGGACCATAGCAGGTTCTGATCCCTGGAGCGGTGAGTGTTACCCCATAAGGAAAACAGGCCTTTGCAGATGTGATTAAATTAAGGATCCTGAGATGAGGAGACTCTCTTATCTGGGTGAGCCCCAAGTGCAGTCAAGGTGACCTTATGAGAGGGAGGCAGAGGGAGAGCCGGAGGTGCTGGCACTGAGCACTGGAGAGATGCAGCCACAGCCAAAGAGCGCCAGCAGCCAGCAGCCAGCAGCGGCGGAAGCGGTGAGGGATGGAGCCCCGAAATTCCTCAGGGAACATGGCCCTGCCAGCGCCTTGATTTGGGCCTGGTGACACTGAGTTTGGACCTCTGGACTCCTAAACTGTTGTTTTAAGTCATCAGGTCTGTGGCAGTTTGTTCCTGCAGCCACAGGAAATGAATGTCCCATGTGAGACAGGTCTTTGGCACAAGAGGTTGGGACAGAACCACTGCTCAGAGCACCAGCCCCCAGAGTCACTCCTGAAGGCTCCGCACTCCCAACCGCCAGTGAGTGGGTCACTCAGACCATCCTGCTCCCTGGGTCTCTCCCAAGAGTCCTCCTTCCCACAGAATGTGAGCTCCTGGAGAGCCAAGGCCGTGGCTGTGCATCCCTGTATGGCCCTAGTCATGGCGATGCTTGGGGTGGAAGAATGTGCGTAAAGAATTAATTTTGAATTAACAGCACAAGTGAGCAGCTAATGAAAAGTGAGTTCGGCAGTAAATGAACAGATGTCTTACAGCATCATCTTATGTTAGTATTTGTCTTGCATTCCATAGGCCTCCCTCTTAAACCACGTGCCTGGCCCTCCCGACAAGACTTAAAGGCTCCTGAAGGCAGGAGAGGCCTGCACAGGGCTTAGCGCTCAGCAGCTGCTCAGTGAAGACCCACCGATTGGTTGGCTGGTGAATGATGGACACCCGGATCAGCTGTACCTGGACTTGTAGTCCTTTTGAACTAGGTGTCTTTCAATCTGCCAGCAAAGCCTGTGACAAATGGAGAATGAAGTTCAGTGTCCGGGCTGGGAGGGGATGCCAAGTGCATGGGTGATGCCCAAATGGAGAACTGGTATTCGCCCAGCAAGGACACCTGCCCATGGCCCAGGATAGACAGGACCGTGAACCCCAAGGTAGAACTAAGAACACTTTCAGCTTTCTGTGGGCCTGCCACTAAAGTTGAAAATTTGCTCTCTACTTAGGCATAAGCATAATTCAAAGTGCAGGAGTGGCCCTGGGCAGTGTGGCTCAGCTGGTTGGACACTGGACCCCATCAACATGGGCACCCAGTAATAGACCTGGGTGGTTGAAAGGTTTGAGGCTGCACCTGGACAGCCCATTCAGCAACAGCGGCCACCACGTGGAGAAGTCGGCTCACACTCCACTTCATTCCCCGCCCTGATTGCATCAAGGTCAAAGACGGAGCCCGATGCCCAGACACCCCGATAGGTTTCTCACATTGCGCTCCTGTTTCTCAACCAACAGGGAACAGGCCTAAGGCCCTGAGCCCAGCAAGCGCAGGCGTCTCCGCAGCATTTAATGCCTTGTTCCCCTATTCAAGGCGGTGGCTGGGCCTTACCTCTGTGGTTGTGATAACAAAGGCTCCTTTCAAGTGAGTGTGTGTGAGTGCAGAGGACGGGGCAGGCGGAAAGGCTGCTGCGTAGATGTGGGTGGTGGTGCCAGGCGCCTGATGTTTGGGGATACCTGTACCCTTTTGTCCCCGAGAACCCTTCCAGCTCATCTTCCTGCCAGGCCTCACAAGAGCCTCTCACTGTTCTCAACTGGCCACATCTTGTCCTTGGTTTTCAGTTAGGGGTTGGACCTGCAGTGACCCGGGAGCCTGCAGCACAATGGTAGCCTTTTTTCCTGCTGGAATCCCCAACCTGTAACCGCAGAAAACACCCTGTCTCTCCCATTCATGCCACTGACGTCTGCACGGGCTTGAATTCCCTTGACACTAATATTTCCATCAAAGACATATTTGGGGGTGTGTACTACATCAGAACCCGGCAAGTTATTCTTTCTGCCTATTTACGTTAAAAATACTCATTACGATTCAAATTGCTTTCAAATTATGCTCATCTGGATTTCTGTGCTTTATAAAGACTCCCATGCCTATCTCTTTCTGAGGTTATAAGTTAAAACATTTTTATTATGATAGAAACTGCTTTAAAGACTTCACAGACCTTTGCTAAATGGTGGGTAAGACAGCGTCACGCCAAATGAGCCCTCCCTCCCAGCGCATTCTGGGGGAGGACGCCGAGGACCAGAGGTCTGGACACCGATGCGGAGTCAGGCACTCACACCATGCGTCAGCGGGGCCGGGGCAGCTGCGGTCCCGGGGCGGCTTTGCCACCTCACCGAGTAGGGGGCCTGCTGGCACTGGCCACCCTCAGGAGGAAGGCTTGCATTCTGTAACCTTCATCAGCAAATAAAAGGTACACAAAAATACATTTTAGCTAATAGGAGGGGACTTCCTAAAGCTCAGAGTTTTCAGCAGGAAAAGAGAAGACTTCTAAGGCAGTGAGTCTCAAGGCACCACAGGAAGGTTCTAATCAGAGGCCCGCTGACCACCGGCTGCTATAGAAGAGGTATGCTTCCATCTCAGGGACCGCACCCTTCTTCCCTTCACACCCCCAAGTTTTGGTAGCAGGTGAAGTGCACCCACTTAAACTGGATTAGGTGATGTGTATTGGTAGACAAAGGAACTACATGCCCAGGTACAGCTGGATCCAGGTGTTCAAATGACATAATCAGGACGCATCTCTCCCCTCTCCTTTCCATATCCCCAGTGACCTCATTCTCAAAAAATCAGCAAAGTGGGCTCCAGCTTCTCCAGGCTGACATTCTACCTGCCAGGCAGCCCGAGCAGGAGAAGGACTATCTCCCGACTGGTGTAATAGAAGTCTTGAGGTTTTCCTAAGAAAATAATCAGAGATACTCACAAAAAAAGTGATATACAAGACTGTTCACTTGTGTCTACTTTCTATTGCAAAACGACTGAAATACCTTAAATGTCCAGTGATGGAGGAGGGATGGGTAAATAAATACTGGAACACTATGCAGCCAGTGAAAAGTATGCTTTCAGAAAATAACAATGATACACAAATATTCTTGATATATTGTCAAGCAAGATATGGGGATGAATAAATAATAAAGTCACAGTTTAGTTACAAAATATATATTAATAAAAATAGGATGTAAATGTATCAGTATATTTTCTCTGAGTGCAGGGATTACAGATGACATTATCTGAGACATTTTTTATTTCCTAAGTTTCCTATTATGAATATGTATTCCTTTATATACTTAGAAAAAATAAATATTGTTTAAAAACCTGGGTAGGTGTATAGTGGCCAACAAGGAAACCCGCAGTCTGAAATTACTCATTCTCTGACCTACAGCTGGGCTGATCCTCATGGAAATAAGGCACCGCAGAGGGGCGGAGGCAGGACTCTGCTTGCTGCTCAGAGAAGGCAACCCCAGGAGCAGGAGTGGTGGACCAGGGGTGTTTACGCACGTGAACTAAAAATCTATCTTTACATGAAAACCTGCACAAATGCTTGTTGCAGCGTTATTCATAATTGCCAAGCCTGGAAAAAGCCCAAATGTCCTTCAAAAGGAGAATGGATAACCAAGCATACTGTGGTATATCCATATAGTGGAGCACTACTCAGCAACGAAGAGAAATAAATATTGATACATGTAACGATTTGGATGACAACCAAAGGCATTGTGCCAAGTGGAAGAAACCAGTCTCAAAAGGTTACATACTATATGATTCTACTTACATGACATTCTGGAAGAGATGCATATAGTGATGGAGAACTGATCGGTGGTCCACGGGGCGGGGCGGGAGGGAGGGAATGTCTATGAAAGGAAAACATGAGGCAGATTTTTTATAAGGAAAGGGATGTACTGTATCCTGACTGGGATGGTGGGTACACGGATCTGCCCATGTGTGAAAATTCATAGGACTTGTATAACATAAAGGGGCTTCATGATCTGTGTCTGCTCTGTAAGCCAGACGGAAGAGGAAGCCGGGGGCCTGTGTTTAACAAAATACTTCCCCCAAATCCCCCTGGTTTAGCTTGACACTCACATAGCCCTCAGATGGGTCATCTTCCCATCTTCCAGAAGCATGGAGGAGGAAGTCACAGGCTTGTGGGTGAGGCCCAAGTGTTCCCACGGAGACTTCACCCTGCCTGTGCGGTGTCTGCTGAGCTACTGTGGGTCCGCCTGGCAGGCTGACGTGCAGCAGCGAAGCCTGAGTTCTCTCTCATCCGTTCCCCATCCTTTGCAGTACTGGGTATGGCTGGCTGCTCATTTCTTTCTTTTTAAAAAATAATGTCTTAATTGATTTCAGAGAGAGGAAGGGAGAGGGAGAGAGAGAGAAACATCCATGATGAGAGAGTCAGCGGTCGGCCCGCTCCTGCTCGCCGACGGAGGATCGCGCCTGCAGCCGGGGCCTGTGCCCTGCCTGGGAACCAAACCGCGATCGCCTGGGTCCCCGGTCAGTGCTCAACTGCTGAGCCGCGCCCGCCGGGCTGGCTGCTCACTTCACTAAAAACGGAGTGTGTGTTTCTGCTGGGCATTCTTCTTTCGTTTACTTGCCGCTGTTGTTGTCACTTGTTTGTGCGAGGGATGGTTCTTCGGAGGAGGAGGTGGCAGGGCTTCTTTGTCCCACCAGCTCAGCCCAGACATCACCAGCCCATTACGGAGAGCGGGCGTGCTGTGGCTGCATCGGGACACGGACCGAAAGCCGTCTTACATCCACACAAGCCTCATCCTGGCCTCTGCCCACAGAGGTTGCATCTGTGTAGAAACCCACCCCAGAGTACCCGGCAGGGGGTGTCCAGTACCCACTGAGACACCACCACTCACTGTGTTAGAAAACTCGTATGTCCGGACCATCTGCTCTGGAGCAGCTCGGACTATGGGCGTGGGCCGGGCACACAGAAGCTGGCGAGGGCCTGGGAGGGAGTGGGTTCAATAGAGCAGCAGAGACAAAGTCCGACTAGAGGCTTCAGGAGAGAAGGGAGGGGGCAGGCGGGAGATGGTCCTGCATCACAGCGCGCTGCTCGGTGCCTGTCTCTGCGTCTGTGTCTCCCCCGTCTGTCTGTCTCTGCCCCTCTCTCACACGCCTTGGACCCAGTGCCCTCCTTTCCCGGTGCCCCCTTCCTGGTGGTGCTGTCTCAGCCCCCGTCTCTGTTCCCTTCTCTGGGGTTTGGGCGCAGGGATGTCTGCCTGTGGCTGTGGGTGGTGCTGTGGAAACCGTACCAGAGGAGAAGCCAGAGGCCGTAGATGCCCCACCTTCAAAACAGGTCTAGGCTCTTTACCCCACTGCTACCCAGCACCCTGGCCCAAGCCTGGGCAGTTGTCACTGACGACCCACTGCCTCCTGGTCTCACCTGTGTCCCCTCAGTTAATTCCCCACGTAGCTGCCTTGTGAACTTTTAAAAATGTAAGTGAGACCCTGTGCTGCCCCACGGGCCCCACACCCACTCCTCATCGCTCCACCTCGCAGCAGCTCCCTCTGTCCTTAATCACACGTTGTTTTCAGTCACTTCACCTGATGGTGTTCTCTCACCAGAAGGTGCGGCCTGCAGGGGGGCACGTCTGTGTCCTGGCACCGCCGGGCATCACGGCTTTGCTGAGGACACGCCGCTTCTGTGAGCCTCAGTTTTCTCAGCAGTCAAGGGGGGGCGACAAGGTCTGTTCGCTGCACCCCTTGGGGGCTTGTGAGGATTAAATAGGAAAATAGGGCAGAACAGACCCCAGTCTGTGATGTAAGAAATGCCATGGAGCCTCACTGCGGCTGCTGCCACCTAAGGGTGCTGTTTTTGCAAATGCTTCCCCATAATATTTGACCACTTCTGAGGTCCAATTGCGGCACCATCCCTGTTGTTAGCTACAGCCCCCTCCCCAGCGAGAATCCTGGGAGTCTATTGAGAATAAATTAATGACGCCTCATTCTCAATGGAGGCATCTCAGGGAGATTTGTATTTTACTTTTTCTAAGTGTAGAGAAAAACATAAATCAAAAGGAGCAAAAGCCCACCTTGTGTTCTGACTACTTTGACCCTCTTCAACCTCTGCCCATTTTTATCTCATTTTTGTTTAACTTTATACATCAGAGTTTCATTTGAGAGCTGGTGGGGAGGACAGTGATGCATAGGTTCCATCAGCTGCAGGTGGAATGGCCCTGTCCCGGGGCTCAGGCTGAAGGGAGGCCCCCCTGGTCGGCCGAGGGGCCCTGCGCTTTGCCCTTCGGGCCCAGCCCCTCCGCCCAGCAGGCTTTATTGCTCCCTCTCACTTATTGATTGGCCAGGTCTGGGGGCTCACGAGATTGTGTTCTTCTAGGGTGCACACCCCCTGGCACAGCCACCGGCTCAAAGCCTCGGCCACACCGGGCGATATCATTTTAGGAACCAGAAAAGGAGCCCTGTTAGCACTGATTTTTCCTCTTCTTGAAATCGTCATCTTCTCTGGGCACGTGCACCCAGTCGGCGGGACAGCCTGCCGGGGGGATGCTGGCCTTGCTCTTCTGAATGCTCAGAGCGATGCCTGGCGCCCTGTGGACGACACAGCAAGAGCTGACGGGTTGGGTGAACGGGTGCCCGGGGGAATGAACGAATGAACGAGTGCCCTGCTTCCCGGGCCCTCAGTACTGCTTGTGTTCCTGCTGGCCTCGACTGTTTTTGGAGAGAATAAACACAACTAGATGACACAGGAACTGGAGAGCTGCTGTCGTCACAGAAACTTTTCAAACATCTCTGATGGGTGCTGGGGCCAGAAGGGACCTGGAGGGCTTCTGCACGTCTCATGGGCTGCATCTGTGCTCACCGAGACAGCCGCCAGGGCTGCCAGCCTCCATTAAACCCCTCCGGGCCGAGCCACTCAAGCCGTGGCCCGCGGGCTGACGTTTTTAAGTGTACCTTTCCTTCATATTACTTATCACAGTTTGAAATTACATACTGTGCAATTATTTGATTAAAGTCTGTCTCCCCACTACACCCTAAGATCACTGACAAGCTCTGTAATTAATTCATAAGAAAAGTCTGTTTGTTCACCTGTATCCCGTGGCTCGGCGCAGGGCCTAACGTTTAGGAAGTGCTCCATAAATCTTTCCAAATGGATGAGTGCAAGCCAAGTGGGACGGAGGGGAGGCTGCGTTTGTGACCAGCAGGGCAGGAGTGAGGACAAGGGGTTAAATGCCCAGGTGCAGAAGTGGCATCACACCTGACACCTGACGCCTGACACCTGACCCGCTTGGAAGGACAGTCAGGGCTGAGGGGTGAGGCGGGCACTACCGGCCAGCCGGATGGGGGGTGCCAAGTGGCAGGCATCTCTGGTAGATCTGCTCTACCCTGCACCGTCCGGTACGGAGGCGGTCACCACGCTTGTGGCTACTGAGCACTGGGATGTGGCTGGTCTGCACTGAGGCGCTGTGAGCGTCAGCCGCGCACCAGGTTTCAAAGGCCTACCCGAGTGAAGGGTGTGGGGCGTGTCCCTAACCACCTCTCTACTGACATGCTGAAATGATAAGTTTTGGATATAATTGGTTAAATAAAATATATTATTAGATTTAATTTTATCTTTTTTTCTTGTTTAAAATGTGGCTACAATAACATTTAGCTTGCCTATGCGCCGCGCTGTGCTCTAGGGCTGTTCCTGGGGCGCCCGCGCAGGAGCTAACTGGTTGAGAGCCTCCCCACAAACGCTCACCGCAGAAGTGCCCGAGGCTGTGTCTGTTCTGGGGCCAGCTTTGTGCAAGGTACTTGACCACCAAGTTAAACAAAGGGTTATACCTTTGACCCAGTCATTGTATTTTTTGTATGTCATTCTGAAACATGAAAAAATTCTTTATACAAAAGTTATTACTTGTAGCAGTCTATAATATGAATGGAAAGCAGAAAGTAACCTAAGCATCTAAATAGGAGACTAATAATATTAACTCTTACATCTGTGCAGTGGAATATTATGCAGCCATCAAAAACTCTGTTTACCAAAGATTTTATTATAGTATTATGACACGGGAAAATGCTGTGACAGGGCTCAGTGGAAACTTCAGAGTCCAAAGCTGCACATACTATGCTAGTGCAGCTTGAGAGGAGCACTCAGCAGGCTGCAGGAGGAAGGCAGCTCCCAAAGCGCCAGGCGGCACACGAGTTCTCTTCTTTGCTTTTCCAATTAATTTGGGCTAGGAAGTGTTTGATAGGAGAGACTTATGCATATCTTGTCTCAGGTAAAAAGGGAGCTTGCCTGAGTTTGTCAGCGGCCGTGGTTCGACTGTGCCCCTTCGAGGCACACACATCCCATGACAAACCCAAGCTTTCTTTCTGAAGGCAGGTCCTCTACACCCTATACCTGGAGGTCACTTAGTCCCTTAGCCAACGAAACCTCCCCTCCACCGCCCTGAGGCTCCTCCTGAGGGCAGCAGCTGCAGTGTGGTCCCCTCTCCTAGCACAGAGCTGGCACAGCCAGGTGCCCTGCAAGGGGGCCCGGCACCTGTGCATTTCCTGCCGCTTCCCTTAACGGCTGGGCCCCGGGAAGGCTGACCTGCATGCACATCTCAAATGTGGGACGTTGCCAGCCAGCTTCTGGTGGGCTTTATCCGAAGCGGAGTCGTGGCAAGAGACTGGAGGAAGAGGAGACAGGGCAGTCCGAGAGTGCCCTCCCCACCTCTCTGGGCGTCTTGTGGAAGGCGCAGCTCTGAAGACACCCTCACCACACTCCTCTGACTTCCAGTAACCTGTTCCTGTCGGACCCTGGGCTGTCATGGTCCTGCTCACCCTCTCCTGTGCTTCCCTTCACCTTTGCAGGAGCCTCTTTAGGAATTCCTCCTTGTATAATCCCAACCTGGGCGTGCCTTCTCCTCCTGCCAGGGTGCTGGCTGCCACAGCTTAGCTGGAAACACAGTGCCTGTGTTGCACAGGGTACCAAGAGGAGAGACACAGGGCATGTGGTGTCCGTGAGCCTTGCGGAGGGCAGGGGCTGAGTTCTGGGGGTGACAGGCCTGAGGTCAAAGTCAAGCTCTGCCCCTTCTGATAGCCATGAGGTCCTTCACCTCTCCAGGTCTCACCTTTCTCATCTACAAAGTGGGATCGGAACACCTACATTTCTTAAGTATTGTGTGGATTAGATGAGATCATTAAACTTCTTAGCATGCTGCCGGGCTCCGAGAAACCCCCCAGCAAACGTTAGCTATCACTCTTATGGCTTTTTCCACTGGGGCTGTTGGCCTTATGAATGCAAACGTCCCATCAGATCACCACTTTCAGAGACTTCGGGAAAGGCTCGGGCTCTGCTGCTCCGCACTCTGCACTGCACTGAGGGCCAGTCACAGAGCCCGGGGTGGGAATGGGGGGGGGGGGGCACCGGACATGGACCAGCAGGAGAAGCGGGGCATTTGGAGACAATCACTTGTTCATTTAATATTATCCTTATGGAAAATACCAGAATTAGAAACATGGGCATTTGTGGTAATCAAAAGAGGGGAGATGTAAATTATAAAAAATATGGGAAAGGATTATAAGACATTTGAAATAAAGCTTTTCATCTTTAAAATACCTGTATCAACCTCAGAATGAGTGTCTCTTTTACGAGCTCTTTGGAAACACATCCCTGCTCTCTTTGTCTTTTTTCTTTATAAGGCATCTCCTCCTTAACTCCCTTTGGGAGATTTCTTATAAATGAGGATTTGCATCCCAAGGGATTACTCTGGTTAGGAAAGTGTTTTATTAAAAAATATATGTTTGCCACAGAATGCTGAGCAATATAATTAGCTGGTCCCTTCTGTTTTATCTTCAAGGGCTATTTGGCTAAGTTCTAATTAAACATATTCTCAGAATGGTTGAAATGTGAAGGTGCCTCATAAATGGGCCCTGAGGTGGAAGCACAGAAGGTTTGGGGACACAAGCCAGAGAGCAGGACCTCTGGCCTGGTCTGTTTTCCTGAGGGCATCGCCTCCATGACTGACAGCCTGCTCCAACTCACGGGTGGGGGCCTGCCCTGCATCTGGGAGGCTAGGACTCAGGCCCCAAGGAGAGCACCCAGCAGCCACAAGCTTTGGTGCACTTTATTACCATTTATTCCAGCCACAGGCCTATTAAAGTGCATGCATTTAAATAAAAGTTGTACCTGAGAAGTGTCATTTCTTCTCTGAAATTTAATATGAGGGTCAATGTCACCGAGCGCTCTTTGCTGATTCCTTCAGTTTAGATCACATGAGTCCTGGTGTGAGTCTGAAAGAGGTGAGGCCGGCTGTGTCAGGCAGCTCCGCATAGGGCCCAGGCCCTTCCTCTTAGGAGCTCAGCCAGCACCACCGAAAAGCAGCAGACCACCGCCCATGCCTCCTCGAAGTGAAACACATGCTGTGGGCAGGCGCAGAAACCTCAGGCCCTCATCCCATAGAAAATTCTGCGGGTTCCATTCTGAGCCCATTAACTCTATTTTGCATATGAATTTGACTTCCAAACAGCACAGAGGCTGATCCTGTCTAAGAAGACCGACAGGAAGTCTTGGCTCTCCTAGGCTTCTGGGACCATTTATTGTAGGGACAGCAGTGAAATGTTAAATTAGGAATTGACTAAACCCTTTTTAAAAAAAATCAGGAATGTGCAGTGCATATTAAATGATTACCATCAAATCTTTGGCAAAGCTAATCATTCAGAAAAGTAAGTTTAAGAGATATTTCCCTATAAGAAGTCATTCTATGAGAATGCTAGACATTGATGTCAATTCAAGTCCCTGTGAGTGTGCGCGCATAGATACAAATATCTCTGCACACACACCTGTATACTATTCACATAGATGCATCCTTGGGAATATTCATCTAGATTGCATGTGTGCAGGGGTGTGTGTGTGTGTGCACGTGTGCCTGTATGACGTGTGTATGTGCATGTGCACACGGGTGTGTGTGTGTTGGTTTGGGTCCCATCAGAGAATTCAGGATTTGGGCGGAATTCACCCTGATAGTTGAACAATTATTGAAGAGCAGCATCCTCAGAATAAAATGACCTTTTTATCAAGTTACTAAACATTAAAGGTTAAAGAAAGTTTGAAAGGAAGTTAATACTTTTAAAACATTGGGAAAATTGCCATGTTTTCAAAGACCCAACCAAAATGAGAGGGAGGTGTGGAAGGAGGGTGTGCAGGCCGGGCCTGTGGGGAGGCAGCCACCTGCAATGTGGCCTGGGAGGACCGCCTCGCCTCTGCAGGAACCAGACACACAGGCCTGAGGTCCGCCCAGCTCTGCACTCACGCAGGAACCCTTAGCAGGCTGGCTCCTAATTGCAATTTTGAAGTCACATTTCTTTCTCTTGCAAGTAGCGATGGCAAAGAGGGCAAATCAATGAGAGTGTCAGATTTCCCGGCTTCTATTTTCCATCTGACCTGGATGGTGCAAATTCCAGTCTCTACTAACAGGAGAAACAGAAATATCAGGGAGCCTCTTCACTGTGCCCTTCCTTTAATTAGCTCCCAGAAAAGCCTGGAGAAATGTGCCTTGTTGGCCCTGCAGATGCCTACTCTTCCCAGGAAGTCGGGGGGCCTGTGCCCTGCCCCATCTTCAGCAATTCACCCCTTTCTTTGTTTTTGCCCCACTCCAGGCACCTGCCTACATCCTCAGGTACATCCAAACTTCCCCATTTATAAGCCTTTGTCTTCAGGGAGGTCTGTCCCTGTGGCTGGAGGAGAGGATACCACGTATTGGACAATTACTGTGTCAAGCCCATCACCAGAACACCAACATTCACCACCTCAGGTGAGCCTCACTAGTACCTAGGAAGTGGGCTCTACAGTGCCTTGCCTGAGAACACACAGCCAATAACACATTCCTCTTTCAAACCCTGGTCTGACCCAGCAGGGAGCACAAAAAACTAAAGGCTTCAAAAGGCATCTTTAACTTGGATAGAAATTTTTCTCCTGGAATCCCTGCTGTATGTTTAAGACAGAGAGAGCTGCCCAATTTCAGAGATGGAGATGAAGCTCAAAGGGAGAAATCCGCTCAAGGTCACTGGGCGAATTATGGGCCACCAGCTAGGCCCTGCATCCATGGTCAGAGTTTGCAATCACCTGCAGTGTGCCCATGAGCATGTCCACAGCAGGCCCACTACGTGCTTGGCCCTGCCATGGCCCTCCCAGTGGGCTCTTCTCTTCTTAGAGAAGCGGCCTGGTTGCACTCACTGTTGTTTGTGCCTCCCCTCATGGCTGTGGGGTGGGTGGAGGCTGAGCAGCCTGCCCTCTACTTGCTCACCTTTACTGTCTCCCCATCTTGACTGTGACATGCCCCAAATAGGACTATCCTCAAGAGAGAGCAGCTTTCATCTCTGGACATCTGAGATGGCTGTGACTCCTGGACAGATTTCACTGTCCTAGGAGAGGACCGCCCATTTTCAAGTCTCATTTTTCTTGGCCGACAGGTGAGGCCTTAGGAGGAAGAAGGCGGATTTCTGGGCTGCCTCCCTGCCGGTCAGGGCTCCCTTCAACTGGCCCTCACTGCTGCCAGCTGCAGGCTTCTCCTGGTGGAGCCCTGTCCCCAGGCACTCACACAGGCGGGACTGGAGGCTCTTTAGGAAAGCTGGGTCCCCTATGTACCTGACCCGACCCTGTCACCATCTGATTTCCAAGGGTACCCCCAAGCAAGCCAAGACCAGAGCCCCTTCTCTTTAGCCAAAACATTCTGGAAAACTTTAAATGATGCAGAAGCCTTCTTGTGAATTAATTCCCCTATTTGGGCAACATATTTGAAGGTATTAATATCAGTATGGTGATCAAAAGTCAAAATTCACTGTCAACTTTGTATTCATTATCTACTATATTTTTTTCTGTGTGAATTTCCAAACAGTTAGCTAGGCTGGGGCCATGCTCTGAGAGCCCCCAACCCAGAGTCTCCCCTGTGAATGAGCCAGGGGAGGGTGGCTGGAGATGACTGACCGACTGAGAGGTGCCTAGAGGGCCCTCTGGGATAGAACTCAGACTTGCCTGCAGTCTGACTACCTCCAGCAGACCCTTGTGGCTGGGAGGAGGGGTGGGGCTCAAGCACTCCCTGGGGCAGTTGTTAACTAGGACCTGACCCCAAGTCCTTTTGAAATGGAGAAAGAACCAGTGCCCACCACTGCACAGTAGAGACAGAACTGCTTTCAAATAAGCCTGCAGGGCCAGGGCAGGCCCCGGGTACCGGGCACCAGGTGCTGGTGGTGCTGAGAGGGAGATACTCAGTAGACAAGAGGTATCCATTGGTCCAACCCAGTGTCCTGTGCAAAAGTCCCTGCTGAGGCCTGAGCTACAGGCAGGAGCCAGGCAGGAGGCCAGCGCTCGCTGGGGCACCTGTGGAGTCCCATTTTCCAGGGAGGTCAGAGGTCAGGGCCTTCCCAGAGTCTGTTGCTTCTTTGTGATCCACACGTATTTCCACACCTTTCTGGCTGGATGTCTACAGTCTGGCGTGTGCCCTACGCGTGGCCTCCTTGCACGCCTTTGCACACTCCTGCCTTGAGGTGTTTCCCCCGGGAGGGGAGGAGTTCTGCCTGCTGAGGCTCCGTGTCACTCCTGCTCAGGCTCTTCCCAGAGACCAGGCTCCCACAGCCTAGCCATGCTTTGGGGCTCCAGGTAGGGCGCAGGCCCTGGGGCGCCCCAACCTGGTCCTAGCTCCCAGCACCCTGGTTCTCACGCGAGCTGCCTGGGTGCACAGTCCGCTGCTCTGGGCAGGTTGAATTGGTCTGCTCCAGAATCTCAGTACAGCTGGGCTTTGGGGAGGGTGGTCACGGTCCAGTGTGAAGTCAAAGACAAAGCCGGGCAGGGAGTGGGGTGGAGAGAAAGAGATTTCCTCAGACCTTTCCTTGGTGTCACCACCTGCCTCTGCCATCCGTCAACTTCCAGGCGCAGGACACGCAGGCAGCCTGCAGCACCCCAGGACCCCGCATCGCGACCCACCTTCCCCGGGAGCGCGGGGCGGGGAGGGCGGCGCCCCGCTGTCCCGCCTCCAGAGGGCGCCGCAGGAGAAGCGGCCCCGCCGCCCCCCCTCCCCCGGCGCGGGGGCCCAGGGGCGCCGCCCCCACCCGCCTGCCTCGCGGCGACCTGTCGGCGGGGGCGCCTCGCGGGGGGACCGGCCCTGCCCTCCTTCCCGTGGGCACCGGAGTCACCGGGCGACGCCACCGCCGGGCCAGGCCCGCGCCCCGCAGCGCCTCACGTAACCCCGCGCCCGCCCGCGTCTGCGCCCCTGCCCGACAGGCCGCGGGCGCCCGGGCCCGCGTGAAAGCCTGGTGCACGGCGCGGGGCCAGAGGGGCCGACGGAGGAGAAAACACGAGGAACCAGAAGGGGGGCGGAAGGGAGGGAGGCGAGGGGAGGAGGCAGGCGGAGCCGCGGGCGCGGGGGCGGCGCGGGGGGGGGGGGGGGGGGGCGGCGGCCAGGACGCCGCTCCCGCCGGAGCCCCGCGCCCGGTTCCCGGCGCGAGGAAGGGGCCTCAGCCGGCTCCCTCCCCCGCGGACAACCGCGGGCCTTTCCTGCTGGACAGTGAGCGGCGGACACGGGACCCGCGCGCGCAGGACGGTGAGGAGGGAAGGCAGGGGCAGGAGGCCCCGCGAGGCCCCCGTCCCGGCCCAGGACGCCCCGCCGGCTCCTGCCCGGCACCTGCCCCGCTCCTGCCCGGCTCCTGCCCGGCACCTGCCCCGCTCCTGCCCCGCTCCTGCCCGGCACCTGCCCCGCTCCTGCCCCGCTCCTGCCCCGCTCCTGCCCGGCACCTGCCCCGCTCCTGCCCCGCTCCTGCCCCGCTCCTGCCCCGCTCCTGCCCGGCTCCTGCCCCGCTCCTGCCCCGCTCCTGCCCGGCACCTGCCCCGCTCCTGCCCCGCTCCTGTCCCGCTCCTGCCCCGCTCCTGCCCGGCACCTGCCCCGCTCCTGCCCGGGCACCTGCCCCGCTCCTGCCCGGCACCTGCCCCGCTCCTGCCCCGCTCCTGCCCGGCTCCTGCCCGGCACCTGCCCCGCTCCTGCCCCGCTCCTGCCCCGCTCCTGCCCGGCTCCTGCCCGGCACCTGCCCCGCTCCTGCCCGGCTCCTGCCCGGCTCCTGCCCGGCACCTGCCCCGCTCCTGCCCCGCTCCTGCCCGGGCACCTGCCCCGCTCCTGCCCCGCTCCTGCCCGGCACCTGCCCCGCTCCTGCCCCGCTCCTGCCCGGGCACCTGCCCCGCTCCTGCCCGGCTCCTGCCCGGCACCTGCCCCGCTCCTGCCCCGCTCCTGCCCGGGCACCTGCCCCGCTCCTGCCCCGCTCCTGCCCGGCACCTGCCCCGCTCCTGCCCGGCTCCTGCCCCGCTCCTGCCCGGCACCTGCCCCGCTCCTGCCCGGCTCCTGCCCCGCTCCTGCCCCGGCACCTGCCCCGCTCCTGCCCGGGCACCTGCCCCGCTCCTGCCCCGGCACCTGCCCCGCTCCTGCCCGGCTCCTGCCCCGCTCCTGCCCGGCACCTGCCCCGCTCCTGCCCGGCTCCTGCCCCGCTCCTGCCCGGCTCCTGCCCCGCTCCTGCCCCGGCACCTGCCCCGCTCCTGCCCCGCTCCTGCCCCGGGCCGCCCGCGTCGCCCAGACCCGCCGGTGCCAGCAGCTCTGCGCCCTGCCCGGACCACGAGCACCCCCGCTTCCAGTGCCGCTGGCTGCCAGCCGGGGGGGAGCCCCACCAGCCGCAGCTGTCTCAATGTAGTTCTTGGTTTGGAATTTTTTTAAAGTTCTGCCCAAGTGGTTTCCAAAAATCCATTTCACTCAGAGTGAGGAAAACACACCTGGGGCGCAAGTCAGGAAGGTCACCCTGAGCCGCCCGTGGCCGCGGCCTGCGTTGGACAGAAGCGCAGGTGCCAGTAACTGCGCTCTCTAAGGTGGACTTAGGTGCATCGGGCTCCCTGGACGAACACAAAGACTTTTATTTTCTTTATTTAATCTTTAGCCTCCTTAAAAGTTTTTTTGAAAGTTTGGTAAATGAATGAACTTGAAAGAGCGGGAATGAGAGAGCAGGAACTGTTCGGGTGGGAGGAAAACCCCACCGGGCCTGCGAGATGGGTGTGGGGGCCGAGGGTTTCCCTGGAGTGCCCTGGTCCCTCCCTCCCCGCGGGTGAGCAGTTTTTCTTTTAAGAAGTTTTTAACTACTTGGGAATTCTGAGTCAGAAAAAAATGAGGCGTGGAGTAGGGGCACCTATGGGCCCTGGCTTCCTAGGGCCTTGACCTGGTCAGCTTCCATCCAAGACTCTCTGTCCAGTCACACCCAGTTCAAGGCCAGGCAGGCGTGGCTGGCCCAGAAGATCCGTGCTCTTCTTTTCTTTTTTCTTTTGATTCGAGTGGTTCTGGTGGGAATGGCCCGTATGCATTGAGCTTAGCTGGCAGAGTTGGGCCAACCTCCGTGCCCTGAACTACAAGAAAATTAGAAAATAGGAAGCCTCTGGTGGAGGGAGAAGGGTTGGGAGCCCGTGTGCCATGCTGGGGGAGTGGGGAGGCATTTTCACCCTCAACAGCAATTCTTGACCTGGGGCCCTGCTACCCTTGGAATTGCCCCTGCCCCCCAGCACACATCCTGGCACTCCTCATGCAGCTCCCCTAGGCCCTACAGAAGTGGCATTCTAGGAGGCTCTGATTTTCAAAGGTTTATTTAACTTCAAACTGTAAAAGTTCTAGGGAGAATTTACAGACAAAATACCTGGTTCCTTAAAACAAAACTACCAGAAAGAGAAAAACAAACTTCCCTGCTGTGTAAATGCATTTTTAACAAACAGCTTACCCCGCCCCCCCCCCCCCCCAAGGGCTCAGCCCCAGGGTCCAGATCCTAAGAGCCTGGGCAGGAGTTAGCAGAGGTCCAGGACCCAGTTCCTGGTCAAAGTGTGCAGGTGACAGCCCTCAACTCCCCTGAACAGGTGCTTCCCCCTCCCCACCCCAGACTGTGGTGTGAGGAGGAGTGTGGAAGGGGCAGACCGAGGGCCGCCTTCCAGGTGGATGCAGGTAGGAGAGCACTTGGCCCTGCCTACAGACGCTGGGCTCTCCAAAGGCCACAGACAGGCTGGTGCCCACACACCCTGACATGGGGTGCAGGCGCCCAGAGGACTCCCCAGCATGCCCTGTCCTTCAAGGTGGCCTGTGCCTCCCTGGGGCATAGAGAACCCCTCTCCAAGGTGTGGGCTTAGGCCCGCCCCTGGGTTCCCGGTACCCCAGCCTACCCTGGCTACTCATCCTAGACCTGCAGCTCCAGCATGCCTTCTTTTCTGAAGTCTTTTCCCTCAGTGGCCATTCCAAATAAGGACGCAGTTCAGCCTCCTTTGGGTCAGGGGGGCTGTCACCTAGTGCCCTCAATCCTGCCTCAACCCAACCTGAGCTGCCTCCAGGTGCTGGCCTGGCTGCTCCTTCTGGCACCAACACCCTGACTCCTGCAGGGCAGTTTGCGATCAGATCCCCGCCCCGCTTTGACTCCCCCCCATTCTGATCTTCTCTGGGTGGGGCTTGGGTTAGCCAAGGGCAGGCACTCCCACTGGTTCTCGGTCTGCCCAGGCCCTGGGGCTCTCCGCACCTGGCTTCTGGAGTTTGAAATTGCTGGAGTCAGATTTCGAACCCCTGGCCTGAAAAGGTGGCATTTGGAAGCATTTGTACTGAACAGCACTCAGCACCCGGCTGCAGAGGAGTGGGATTCCACCGGGCCCAAGGTGCACTCTTGGGGCTCAGGAGTTGTCTTCATGGCCCCTGGGAATTTTCTGGGTTCTAAGCACTATCTCCCAGGTGGTGTGGGTGGGGTGGGCGCCAGGCAGTAGAAGCCACTAGAGGCATTTGTGCCGGGCGGCTCACTGTGCTGCTCCACTGCCCCTCAGCTCACTTTTCCTCCCTTTATTTTTCAGGGTTTAAAAATTATTTCCAGAAACACCGCACCTCCCAGAGGTGGGAGATTCTAACTGGCCTGGGGGTTACTTTGTGTGTGACTCTCGCGCTAAGAAATAAGCAGGTGCCTGTGTGGGCTCCACAGCTGCGGTTTCTTTTCTCAGGTACCTGCAACCTTGGCAGTGGGGTGGCAACGTTTTTATACACTGTATCCCTACAGAACTGTAGCCCCCCCTGAGCTCTGGGTGTGGTACCTGCAGTCTGCCTGGGAGCAGCGGGGTCCCTGCTTCTGGAGGGAGGGAGCCCGGCTAGTGCTGCAGCAGCCGTGTCTCCAGCCTCCCTGGAACCTCGAAAACCTTGGTGTTGGCCGGAGAGCCCTTCCTGTACCCCTTCTAATTCTCCAATCCTGGAACCAACAGACGGACAGGTGTTGGCCCACCCGTGTAGTTCTCTCACCTCTGAGGGGCAGAACTCAGCAGCCCCCAGGACCAAAATATTTGCGGTAGGAATAAAGTCAGGTGAGATGCCAGGTACAGCAACGTCCCAGTGATGCCCAAGGTCCTGCATGCACCTCTCCCCTGCCGTCCTCAGGAGGACAAGAAAGGCCCTTTGGCCTGGCCAGACTGATCGTGGACAAAGGTGCGGATGCCCGTCCTCGGGACAGTGCGGGGAGCGCCAAGGGTGGGGGAGGGGAGGCAAAGCAAGCGAAGGCAGGTGCCGCACCCGCAGCCCAGGTCCCAGCCCAGGCCCGTGCTCCCCAAACGCAGCTGGGACTCAGGCACAAGCTCTGCCCTTTCTCCCTCTAAATAACCAGTGAATTACAGAAGTGCTGCCATCCCTAAACGGAGCCCATGGTCTCCCTGGGATTGCCTTTCTCTGGGCCGCCGTCCCCGTCCCCCCATCAGGTCTTGTCGCGCAACAGCCGGGCCTGGCCTGGCAAAGTTTTACCTTGACAGTTTTTGGCTGAGACCTATCTTGTGACTTCACAGCCCAGCCCCAGGCTTGGCCCAGCTTCGGGGAGTTGCAGCCCCTGCACTCAGGTAGCCTCGGGGCTTATGCTGTGCTTGGTGCGGGTTGGGGAGCCTCCTTCCTTCTCTCCTGCGCCACACCCAGTCCGCAGGAAAGGACCGAGAACTTGTGGGGCGCAAGCAGGGCTACAATGACATTGTCCCCTCATCTGCCCCATCCCTAGAATGGCTCTGAGGCTCCGATATGAAAGGGGGTGCTGTGGCTAAAAGGGCGCCCTAGAGATGAGGGCTCCGGGCTGTTCCAAGCGGGACCGGGCGAGAAGGCGCGGTCGCAGTGTGCCCGCCGCAGGCCCGCGCCGTGGGTGACGGCTGTCGCGGCGAGTGCAGCGCACTGACACTGATGGGCGCACAAATGGGGGGACAGACGGGTGCTGGGGCGGATCGTACAACGCGCGGCGCCTAAACCAGGGCGGGACAGGTCTGGATTCCGCCGCGGCCGCGGGCTGCACCTGGACCCGAGCGGAGGCCGGGGCGCGCAGGGGGAGGGGCGGAAGGAACCGGGGTTTGGGGAGCAGCTCCGGGAAGGAAAGGAGGGGGTGGGACTAGCCGGGCGGGACTCTCTGCCTTCCTCGAGTATCCCCAAGCGCACTGCACCCGCCACCATCGGCGCGCCGAAGCGGGCGCTCGGCCCCGGGAAGGTGAGCCCGGCGGGAGGCGCTGACCTCGCGGCGCCCACCCGGCGCCAACCGTCCGCCAGGCGCGACCAGACCGGGAGGCCGCGGGCGCCGTCGGCCAACTCACCGTTTCCACGTTCGCAAGAAGCGTTTCACGCCCCGCGGCCGCGTCTCCCGGGCCCGCAGGGTCGGGGCTCCGGCTCCGCAGGCGCCCAGCGCTCGCCGCGCCCGCCCGAGCCCGTCCCGCGCGGCCGCCGCCTGACGCCTCCGCGCCGCGCCCGCCCCGCCGACGGCTCCTGCGGGGTCGGGGCCGAGGGCCGCGCGGCGCCTCCGCGTGCGGGGTCGGGGCTGAGCCCGGCCGGCGGCCCGGGGCGCGGGGCGAGCGCACGATCCCGGCGAGATCGCGGTCTCGGTCTGAAAGGAAAGAAAAGCGCGCGTGTGAACTTTGGAAACAAACTTGCGGAAACAGCCACAAAGGAAAACCGAGGCGAGGGGCAGGAGGGGGCAGAGAGCGACGCGGAAACGCGAGCGGAAAAGGGGAAAGGGAGGAGGCGCGGAGGAGGCCGGCTCCGGCCGGGCGCTCGGCCGCGGTCCAGGGCGCGGGCCGGCTCCCCGCGCGGCCGGGCACCCGCCCGGGCGGCCCGCGCCACCAGCCCGCGCGCCGGGGCCGGGGCCTGCGGGCCGAGCGCCCGGCCGCCCGGCGCCGGCCCCCGCCGCCCGGCAGAGACGCGCCGGCCCGCCGCGGCCGCCCCGCGCCCGGCCCGCGAGCTGCCCAGGGAGACGCAATCGAGCCCGCAGCGCATCGATGCGCCGCCCGGGCTCCGGCTCCCGCTCGGCCGCCGCCGCCCGGGGTCGTCCCCGAGCCGGGACCTGCCGCGCCCGCGCCGCCCGTGAGTGAGCCCGCGCCGCCCGCGGCTCTGCCCGCCCCTCTCGGGGGCCCGCCGGCCCGGCCAGGTCGGCGCCCGGGGGCCGCGATCGTCCAATCAATAATCAATTCCTTTCCTTGAGGCTCGCCAGCGGGCCGGGCGCGGGGCGCAGGGGCCCCTACTCGGGGCGCCCCGGGGCGGGGGATGGGCTGGGAGCCCGCGTGCCTTCCCCGCCCCCGTCCCGCCCTCGGATTCCCGGGCGCGCGGGGTGGGGGCGCCGCCCGGCGCCTAGGGGGCGAGGGGACCGCGATCTTGCCAGCCCGGAGAGGAAACTTACGGGCGCCCCTCCCACTGCGACCCCCGGCACAGGCTCGGGAAAGTTTGCCCAGGAAAAGAAAATTGGGGGAAGTGGAGGCGGCGGGTCCCCGGGGAGGAGCCGGGTGGCGCGGGGCCTGGAGCCGCCTCCACCCGCTCCAGCCGCGGCCGCCTCCTCCCTCGAGGGCGCCGGCCGGCTGCCAGCGGCCTCGGCGTCCCTGCGGGGCGCGGGCCCAGCCCCGGGCCGGGCCGGGGCTCTGGCTCGGCGGGTGGAGGGCCGTGCGGCCCGCGCGGGCGGCAGGGCAGCCGGGGGGCAGGCCGGGCGGGGAGGGCCGGGGGGACCGAGCCCCTGGGACCGAGCCCGCCGGGCCGGCGGCGCTCCCCCGCGTGCGCGCAGAGGGCGGAGGCAGAGGGGCGGCGCCCCCTCCCCGGGCCGCGCGGGGGTCCCGGAGAGGCCCGGGCCGGGCGCGGGGCGCGGGCCCCGGCGGGCGGCGAGTGACACGATCCTCTCCGTTTCCTTTAAGCTTGCCTGTGGCCGACGCCGCTCCAGCCGCCGCGGGCAGAAGACTGGACCGCGGAGCCGGGCGCGGGCGCGGGCGCGGAGGCGCGCCCCCCGAGCCTGACCCCCTGCCCGGGGTCGGGGGCCAGGGCGCGACCCGCCGGGGCGGCTCCCGCGCTCCTCCTCCCACCCGGGCCCGCCTTCCCCTCTCCCAGCCCCGGGTCCCGAGCCCCGCGCACCTCGTCTGGGGGCCGGCGGGGGGGCAGGGCCGCGCTCCTCCCCGCCCCCTCCTCCCCTGGCCTCTGGAGCTATTTGTCAAACTTCCCATTCCGCCGGCAGCGCGGTCCTCCCTCCCCACCCCGTGCTCCTCCCTCCCTCCCTCCCGCGCCCGCGCCCGCCCTCCTTCCCTCCGCACGCTCGGGATCGCGGCGGAGCTGGGAGAGGGCTCGGGAGCCGGGCGCAGCAGCAGCCTGCGGGCGGCCGCTCTCGGGGGAGGCTGAGCGCCGCCCGCCCGGCCCGGCCGGCGCGGCGGCCGCCGCAGGAGCATCATGCCGCGGAGGAAGCAGCAGGCGCCCCGGCGCGCAGCAGGTAAGCGCCGCTCCCCCCGCAGCCCGCGCCTCCGCCCGCGCCGACCCTGCCGCGCCCGCGCCCCGGCCCGGCCCCGCGGCTGCTGCCCGCGCGGAGTAACTCGGGGCGCGGGCTCGTCGCCGCTCGCGCCTCCCGGACCCCGCGCCCCGGGCCCCGCGTCCTGCGCGCGTCCTGCCCGCACCTACTTGGGGCGCCGGGCGGCCGGAGCGGCCGGTTGCCGACTCCTCGGCCGGGCGGCGGGGCGCGGGAAGGAGCCTCTGCTGGGTCCTCCGCGGGGGCGGGCGGGGTCCCCGCGCCCCGGGGCACCTTCGCGGAGGCTGTGGCCCGAGGGCCTGGCGCCGCCTTCCCGCCGCCCCGATGGCGCCCCCGCGCCGGGCCCAGACCCCTCGGCCCGGGGCCGCCGTCCAGCGGGGCCGGGCGCGGCCTGACCGCCGGCCTCCCCGCCGCCCGCCCCCCAGCTGCGGCCCGGGCGCGTCCGGGTGCTTGTCCGAGTGCCTGTCCGGGTGCTTGTCTGAGTACTTGTTTTCCCTCCACTTCTCTCTCTCTCTTTTTTTTTTTTTTGCCAGGAGTGTCAACTCCTGTTAAGACGCAGCTTTTCTCTTCTCTCCTCTTCTTTTCTTTTCTGGAAAAAGCATCACTGAAAACCCACCCAACCCACACACACAGCATTATTTTGCAATAATGTCAGCTGGGGGCATGTCGCCTGGAAGAAGGGGTGCGGGCCCCTCGCCACCCTCGGTTTGATGGCTGATTGATCGCCTGTCGTGCCGCTGCCTTTGATCTAGTCATTCCCAATAAACACCAATAAATCACGGGCGGCGGTGAGGCCCAGCTCCGTGACGTCACTAGGGCCCTGTCAGTGCAACTTCAGGATTTGGGGCCAACTGCGAGAGGACCGCAGATGGAGGGGAGCGTGCGGCGCGGGCAGGGGTCGGCGCAGAGGCCGGGCGCCCCGAGGCCGGGGCTTCTTTCTTTGCCTCTCCTTTGGTGAAGGAGGGAGGCCGAGGGGAGGGCCGGCCTCCGGGTGCGCTTCTCAGATGGAGGGCGCGCCCGTCGCAGCCCTGGGGTGCCCAGGGTCCTGCCCGCGGTGCCCGCGCGCCCCAGCTCGCGGAGCCGCTGCACCCTGAGCCCCTTACGGGGTGCTGGCCTTTATTCCCCTAGAAGTGTACTTTCCTGTTAGTGTCTTAAGAAAACCATAGAATAAAAAAGATTTGGTTTGGGGCGTTAGGTCAGGCTGTGTGCTCTGCTTCC
Source organism: Miniopterus natalensis (assembly GCF_054644295.1). Taxonomy (NCBI): domain Eukaryota; kingdom Metazoa; phylum Chordata; class Mammalia; order Chiroptera; family Miniopteridae; genus Miniopterus; species Miniopterus natalensis. Next base: position 2,872,304 of record NC_142098.1, read on the forward strand.
TGCTGCCCAGAGTCAGAAGGCTCAGACCTCCCAGTGTGGTGCAGGGAGGTGCTGCCTCTGGGGTCCCCTCCGGCTCGCGCTCTTGACAACACCGCCGCCACTTTGAATTCCAAGGTCAAGAAAGAGCCCATCCACCCAGAATAACCCCTCAGAGTTGGAGGGTTCCTTCGCAGAGTTGGGCAGGAGTGCCTTGGGCTCCTTCCAGTCCCTGGAATCTTTCTTTCTGTAGGATGCACACTTTGAGGTATCTGTGCGCCTCAGTCAAATGAGCCATATGTGATCGCAACTTGCATTTGGTTTAGAACTCGCTCTACAGTTGGTTCATCTTTTCTCTCCCACCTTGCCAATCTGACACCCTTATTTGATAACTTTCTGCTAAAAATATTAGATGAGAAAGAAATGTACATTTTTTAAAGCAACCTGTTCACGAATTTTTTTGCACCTTTTAAAAAGCCAGGCAGGAAATCTCAGGTTAGTTAAGAGAGACTCAGTATGTAAAAACTTGACTGCACGACTAATAGGAGATGGAAGAATGGTTTTGCTCTATCAAAATGACCCGTCAAAACGACTTTGTTTCATATTTGATTTAATTGTCTCTCTCCTGACAGGCACATTCATCAATAGCTTAATGGTCAATCAGAAGTTGGCAGCGTGAGTGCTTTCTTTCTTTCCCATCCCCTGGTTTTGGATTTACGCTATCAGGATGCCTCTGCCTAATGGACGGGTGGGGGGATGTCTGAAGGTTACTTATTTAAGAGGAGAGGAGGGAGAACCCTCCACGCTGAGGCTGGAGATGAGTGTGCACAGGCCAATAAGTGAGCTGTGTGAGTTTTTGTTTTTTTGTTTGTTTATTTAGATGGACAAGAAATTTCCCATTTTCCCCTTCTTTTTTAGTTCTCGCAGCTGCAGGTTATAAGGTTCCTGCCTCTCTGGTGGCGCCCGGGGGTGGCAACACGTTGATTGCTTTGTGCCGATAGAGTGGGCAAAGGAAGATGTCTGCTGATTGGTGACTGGAAATCCAGTCCCAGCAGCCTGGAGGATCCTCGGGAATGTTCCCCCCAAACTGAAAGGTCCGCTCAGCCATAAAAAAAGAAAAGTTGTTTTGCCAGCTTCATTAGTGTTCACCTAATTAGCTGTAACCCTGATGGATTCCTGACAGCTTTGATGATTGGAGATGACAAGCTCCACGCAGTGTCATCCAGCAGAATTAGGTTTGCAGCTAGTTTGATGTAATCAAGTTGATATTACACAGTCCTGGCTGCCTTTAGTTGTGCATTAACTCAATTTTCTGCTGCAGGTGACAAATGGGCTTTGGTACCTGGATAATCATGTCATAGGAATTAGGGCCCTTTTAATGGTCTGGGGTAGAACAGCAACCACAAAGGCCCAAGGGCTGGGCAGAGCTTGCAGACACCGCGCACAGGTGCGGGCTCTTTCTCTCTGGGCCAAATGGAGCCCAAAGCAGGCCCCAGGAATCCCTGAAAAGACGGATTTCTGTACTTCAGATGTTTTTGTGTGTTCTTTTCTGATAGAAATTATGCATGGCTCAGTGTCTTTTCTCAATGGCGAGAGAGGCTTTTTCACCTGCTGAAGAAAAACCCAGGCAGGAGTGTCCTTCCTCAGGCGTGTGGTTGCGAAGGGCTGCACTTCAGTGCTGGACAGAGGTTGCTGCCCGCAGGCGCTCGGAGGGGCGGGTTGGGGAGGTGACCTCCTCCAGGCAGCGACCACTGTCTCTTTCTCCAGTGTGACTCTCTCCTAGGTAGAGTGTTTGTTTTTAAACAAGTATTTTTTGAAGAAAATTAGGGCAACACTTAATAGCAGATAACATTTTATCCACTCATGTTCATTTCTGGAGGACATGTAAAGTCATCAAAAGCCGTTGCCTAAACTTTCAAAAAACCCTCAAGGAACCACAGCCTGCCCCGACCCGAGGTGTCTCATTCGTTGAAAGAGTCTTCCTGGGGTTTGTAGGTGCCACGTCCCCAGGGTGAACCTTCAAGCATCTTGACTTTTGTAACAGTGCCTGGGCCCCTTAAGGAAACCTGCCGGGGTCAGGGAAGCCTGGGTGTCCCCAGGGAACAGGGAGGCGGTGGTGGCAAGGCACAAGGGGTTCCCGCTGCCGGCGACATGGGCTTGCGGGTGGCCAGGTAGCACCGTCCTCGCCTTCCTGAGCCCCGTCCACGTGCCGGGCAGCTCCGGAGGGCTCCGTTTCTCTGCTCTCCTGGAAGCTCACGGAGCTCAGGAGGGCGCTGCGGCTTCGGCCTGGGGGATGTCTTGGCTCTCAAACCTCCGCACGTCTGTCCTGTGGACAGGTGTTCCTTCCACCCCGCAGCAAGGCGACAGCTCTGGCTGCTCTGTGACCCCCTTCCTACAAAATGAGACGAACAGCAGATTTTAAAAGGGAAAATCAAGAAGATGAGGGGAAACAAAGAGGGCAGGAGGCAAGGGTCTTCCCTGGACACCCACACAAGGGAGAGCGTCCCGCAGAGCTGGCTGCTGGGCCCGTCGTCCTCACAGCCGCCAGGCAGGGCTCCAGTGCTCTCCAGGGCCACACTTGATGGGGAGCGTTGCTGTTGTCGTTTGTTCTCAGCTTTGCCTTGAGCGGGCTCATAACCGGCAGCGAGACAGTCAGTAACTGATGGATCAGCAGTTACTCCTGGAATTGCCTCACAAGTCTGCATTTTTCCTCTTTTACTAAAGATGGTTTTGTAAAGTGACGAGCATGAGAGGCGACGGCTCAGGGCCGGGGCACCCAGGTGGGACCCGGGAACTGAAACCCTCCTTCGCCCGCCGCTCCGGCCTCGGGAGGGGAAGCCCCTGTCCCTGCGGCAGAGGGGCTGCGCCTTGCTGCGCGCTTTCCCGGCCACGCGTGTCTGCGTCGTGGGGAAGCCGGGCTGCAGACACGGCCGGGCGCAGGGGAGGCCGGCGCGGGTCCGGGTGCCAACAGCCGTGCCGAGCCGGCAGCGTGAGCAGGCCGCCGCTGTTCCGCGGGCAGTCCCGCTGCTCTCCTGCCGGCCCATTTTTATTCCTGCCTGTCACTGGCCAAACTGTAAAAATAGCTTTGGTCTTGTAGTTAAAAAAAAAAAGTAGGGTGTGTGTCTCCCGTCGGTGTTAGTGTAGCTGGATAGCCGGGCTTCCCCGAGCCCTTTGTGACGCTCGGAGCATCCCTGCGGCGGGGCAGCGGGCAGCACAGGGCCCGGCCACTCCCGCCCGGCGCGCAGGTGGGGTGTCTGTGTGCCTGTGTGTGCGCGCGTGTGCGCTTGAGCGCATCCGTGTGCGTGTGCATGTGTGCGCGCGTGTATTACTGTCCTCCAAATTGTAGTTTCTCTGTCTGAAGTTAAAAATGCAAGGTGCACACAGTATTGTATTTGGTAACAATGATGTGGACTAGTACATCCAGACAGATAATGTGCTGTTGTAATTAGACTCAATAGACAGGCAGTCATTTTTAAATTCTTTGACACATGCATAAAATAGTCATATAATAAGATAAGATGACAATTTTATGTTAGGTTGATAAAGTGTCCCGATACATGCATTTAAATGTCTGTAAGCCTTTAAAAAAATCCAGACAGATTAATTCTAGTTTCCAGTATTTGCAGTTAGTCATTAAATTAATTTTTAAACCCTCCTAAACAATTGCTGTGAGTATGCTTTTTTCCCTTATGGGATTTTTACCTGGATTGTAAGAAATGTATATATAGACTTGGTAGCTTTCTCTAATTTTTCAACAATTATAAACATTTATGTTAAACGTGAATGTAAAAATTCAGGTTACTGTTTGTGACTGAAAAGAAGACAGTAATAGAACATACTCTGCTTGTGACCACTGGCCTGTCGGGCTCCAGGATTAGGAGTCTTTACTAGAAAGATCACATAGTGTCCTTGACCAAACACTGAATATTTTATAAACCCCATTTTAAAAAGAAGGCATTTCTAGCACATACACTTGATTTGATCAGCACTTAGATTCTTTGGTTTAATTACTTTCAATTCCGTAAATTATTTTAGTATTTCAACAAGACCGGCCCGAGATGTCTTAGGAGGAGGAAAGCATTTCTCTGAAGGTCACACTGCCTGGGCTTTCCGACCACCTCTCTCCTTATTTCCTCAGATGTGCAAAGGTGAGACTCTTAAGGAAGATTTTAAATTTGTTTGGGCTTAATGATGAATTATTAATTCATACTGTAGGGACACGTGCTATTAATTACGACTGTGTTTCCCTCATCCAGAACAGCTGCTGGGGAAACGGGAAGTTCGGATTGTCTTTGAGGGGAAGCACCAAAGCTAGGAGCTCACCAGCTCCTTGTCGTCCTATCCCTGGTCCCCTTGCTTTGGGAATAAGGGATTGTGGGGGCAGAGCAGAGAGCAGAGAGGAGCTATTCATTCTAGACCAAGGTGGGCACTGGTCAGTGCTAACTAACGTGCATTTTTTAAAAAGCAGGCCTAGCTCTCAGGGCCTGCGGGGCCAGCTGGGATTCTGAGATGGAACCGCCGTCTTCCCAAGCCCAGCCTTGGGTCCGCCGCCCTCTCCGTTCCACAGACTTCCAGCCCCCCCCCTCTGTGGCAGGCCAGGAGGTCATGCTCGCCGGTTGCTGGTAGTGGAAAGCAAAATACTCTGAATGCTTGTTTGTTCCCCAAACTGGAACCCATCCTTAATGGCGAGCAAAGGGCTGTTTGGTAAGATATGTGAAGTGAGTCAGATTTATTTACTTTGGATTTTCCATCCCCATCATTGAATCTCCTGCTATGTGTTCAGTTTCCTCTGAATTCTTTGAGAAATGCATGTTGCATAAAATAGGCATTTTTTAATGAACAATTTAATGTAAATGGGTTTTGAATGTAAATTAATATTAATGAAGCCTTGAGTGAATTTGTTTTGCATCCGTAAGGACTCGTACCGTTTACCCTGAGCTTTCTCCTTTACGCGGTGACAGTGCTCCTAGGGCTTAACCAGCCCCTTTTAAAGGCTTACGCTTGAAAATGAAATTGTTTTATATGTCCAACAGTGCCAACATGTTATTAGGCAAAAGTGTTACTTCATTTAAAGAAAATATACCTCACTTCCTGCTGACCCTGTTCCCACTGCCGTTGGCTTGGCATTGCTGCGGACGCAGACCCACCCTGGGTGCAATCCGGAGGCCTTCTCTCTGTGGCTTACCTCTGATGCATTATGTATCCTGGGATGATGGGAATTTCTGTAATTAATTCTGTTAGATGTAATTGCTATAATCACTTTGATGTTACACTAATAAAGGTAATATGGTAAGCATATAAAAAATATAAACACCTTATTGTAACAGTACTGCTAAGATTCCTTCTCATCAAGCCTGGTTCATAGACAAGTGTTTGCTGCTGGTTCTGGTCGTAGGTGTCAGTTTACTCGAGCCGTGCTCACTGATATTCCAAAGGAGAGTCATTCATTCGAAAGGACGGGCCTGGGCTTAGAGGATTCCCAAGCTGGCTGCCTGGGAATCTTAATGACCTTTTCCTGAAGGATGTGGCTAATTAGGAAAAGGTGCCCATTCTCTTCTGGAGAGGGGACAGGTAAATGCCTCAGAAGGGGGCATGGCAGGAGGGAGGAGGAGCTCAGGGAGGATGGCCTGGAGGTTTCAGGCCCTGTGTGGATTCTGGAAGGAGCTGTGTGTGTGTGAGAGAGAGAGAGAGAGAGACAGAGAGACAGAGAGACAGAGAGCACACGAGCATGAGAAAGCCACCTTTCTGTCACAGTGCAGTAAGGAAATCCGCACAGAACATGCTTTGTGGTCACTATCATTCTACACCTTTCCTGGGAAGCCTGATGCATGACATGCCAGGGAGTTGGCTGGTGTTGCTGCTAGAAGCCTGAGTGATATTTGAGACCCCCCAGGATCCCACTCCTACCCAGGATCCAGGCCACCATGGGACATGAGGGAAGTTTGCCTGAAACCCCCATCGCACGGTCCTCGTGGAACATTTCCAAACATGTGTAAGTGATTCTTTGCCAACGCAGCTTACAAAACGTGGGGGATGTGGAGGGAGAGGAAACGTGTCCTCTAGTTTCTCCCGGTGTATACCGCGGACTCAGGCGAGCACTGGGACCTATGCGACATCCATAATCAGCTGTACTCTGTCCCTCCTGCGACAAAGGTCATGGGGCCCCATGACCCAGAGCTGGCCTGACAGTTTGGATGTGAATTCTGCACATTTATATTTTATTTTTCAGTGTGTTTTAAGTGACAAAGTATATAAATCAGTCGCACAGAGAAGTAGAACAGGAGAAAGTGTATGTGAGGAGGGCTGCTGAGGCTCCTCGGGGGAAGACAAGGCGTCTGAGATGGTGGTGCAATGGACAGTGACGCAGAGGCTCCTCGGGGCCTTGCAGCTGGGCCTGGCCCTGGGTTAGGGGCCAGACCGGGGCGGAGCACACCCTAGGACGGAGGACAGTGCACAGCTGCAGAGGGCCTGGCAGGGCCTGCCTGCTGGACCCTGGGCCTGGGCTCCCTGCCTGCCAGGTGAGCAGGGCCAGCCCAGAGGGTCCCCAGTCGGGGCTGGGCCCGGGCTGCCGCCGGCAGCCACCAGCTGTCCTGGATGTCTCCCTGGCGGGCTGTGACGGCGAGGATGGTAAAAGGTCTGGGGACTCCATAGGCTGTAATCGGGGCCAGCGCTGACATCCTTCTCAAGTTAGACGGCTTCTTCCTTTCCTCTCCCCACCGCCAAGCCTCCCGACTGAATTTCCCCGCCCTCCTCTCCCCTCCCTCCCTGGGGCGCCCAGCCGCCCTCCCTCTCCGCTTTCTGTGCGTCTCTCTCCTTTCATATTCTTGATCAGCCTCAGATGCTGGGAATTATTTTTTTTCGGGCGGGAGGGGGAGTGTTGCTTTAGGTTTGTGGGTTGGGCAGGTGTGAGAGGAAGTCTGTTTTTTTTTTTTTTGTACTGTAGGCCTGTTGCTAATTAATGTTCCTGCATAAGATTCTGTCGGAGTTGAGTAATGTTTTTGATCTTTATGCCTGATAACTGCATACTTAATGAGATTTCAAAGCTGTGAGTGCAGCTCCCTACAATTATTGACAGATGCCTTTTCTTTGCCATTGGGTTCAGCTCCATAAATCCTCTCGCCATAATGAGGTTCAGCGGTGCCACCCTGGCAGTGAGCTAATGAAAGGGGGAGGGGAGCAGCTCGTGGCTGTCTGACACATTTTTTTCCGTTAAAATTTACTATGCAGATGTCAAGCTGCGGGATGATTACTTCAAACATGCTAATTTTTATCTTGCTTTTGTGTCAGCCCTTTGCCATTAAAAAATAAATAAATAAAAGGACTAACCTTACTCCACTTAATTTTTTCCAAGTCCCATTTTTAATAACCCGCAGCGTGTGACTGCTGGCGACGCTGATACACGCGTGGCCTTTTGCAGGTGCCCAGTGGCAGAACCTCTTTTCCCTTTGCCGTGGGAAGGGCAGGAGGGCAGAGCCCGGTTTCCCCGGGCCTCCCGTCGGCCTGCCCTAAGTACGCACTTGAAACGGCGCAGAATTCATTTCAGAGTTGCGAGCAGATCCTGGTGGGGGAGAGCCGCACCGCGCCAAACAGTCGATTTCCTCTTCAGCGGAGTCATACATCACTGACCCACCCTTCCCTCCTGACAGAATGACACATGTCATTTATCATATGGGCCCCAGCCAGGCAGCGGGAGGGAGGGAAGCCCAGTGCGCGCCCTCTCCTCCCCGCACAGCTCCGCGGCTGGCAGGAGAGCACTGCGGATGCGGATGCGGAGAGGCCGAGGCGAGGGAGGGGAGGCGAGGCCAGCCGGCCCGCCTGCTGTCAGGTGTGTGGCCTGGGGCCCTGCGTGGCACGGGCGTGGAACAGGGCGTGTTCCCTCACATTAGCTGCTGCTCAGCCGCACAGTTCAGCCGCTGACGCTCTCTGACCCTGGCCCTCACGCCTTCCGTCTTTCCCCTTACTTCTCCCTTCAGCAGTCAATGAAAAACACAAAACCCCAGGGCTGACAGGTGTCATTCAAGCCCCGCTTGTGAGGGGCGGTGTAAATGAATCTCCGGGCTCCTGGCTCCACATGACTCAAACATGCGTTATTGAAGATGGATGTTCCTTAAAAAAAGATGGATGGAGGGTGCCGAGCTTAGGGTGCCATTTATCATTTTGAATATTATTTAGACTTGCCGTGTAAACCTGTAACTTGAGAGCTGGACGAGCTGGGCAGTGTAGGGGCCTGTGTGTGTGTTTCCATCGATTGGCCTTGGGTTCTCATTGCTGCTGGCCAGACCTGGGCCATCCCGTTTACAATACAGAAGACACCCCTAAAGGGGGTTTAAGTTTGACTAATCTCCAAGGACACAGGGAAAAAGGAAATATTTGTGATTTACATGAAAGCTAACAGGCAACTAGCTCCTCTCCCTCTCTCCCTCTCCCTCTCTTCCTGACAGAGGCAGTCAGGTAGGAAACATTAAAATGTAAACAGAGCTGTGGTTCCCAAAGCCAGGACCCTTGTCTAATTTTTTAAAACTCTGTGACATGCTTAAAAAAATTCTGTGTCTGAAAAGCTTAGCACAATATAACCACTCAGAAAATACTGGCTGGGCTGGTTAGCGGTGTGGGAATGAAGGAACGTAGACCTCCACGCCTCAGGAGTATTTCAGATAAAACACACTCCTTGCAGCCTTCTGCCCCGCTGCCAGCAGCCTCCTCCCGTTTTGTGTGTGCACTCTGCCCCCTCCGAGGCCCCAGTGGACCCCCCAGGACTGATGCGGACAGCTGTTTCCAGGCCCCTGAGCTCTGCTCCAGGACACCCCGCCTACTGGAAGCGCCGAGGGCGGCCAGCGGAGGGAGAGGGAGCCGCAGCTGCGAGACCCAGCGGCCCGGCCTCGCCCTGCCTGCCGAGAGGCCTTGCCGCCTGCTCTCCTGGTGGGAAAAGGCCGCGAGCCTGCCGGCCTTCCTGCCGCGTCCCCTCCACCGGGAGCCCCCTAGCGCAAATGTCATCGCCAGGCATTCTGTTACACAGGTGACTGTGTCTGGGTCTGCTAGTTGCGTTTAGGGTGTCTTGTATGTCTTGTAGTGTGGACATGAATTTCAAAAATGGTGGGACGGAAAGTTAGACACGGTAGTTTTTATCCAGAGAAATGAGAACCTAGACCTTGTGGGACGGCTGGCCGCTCCTGTCTCCCTGCTTCTTGAACAAACTTGGCCTGGCTGTAAAGGTGGAAGGAAGTGTGACTTATTCCCTCGCCAGTCGGCGCCCCTTTGTGCGCCTGTGTTTTGAGCGGCGGCAGCCTGACACGGTGCACAGGACGACCTAGGGCTCGCTCTCAGGTGGCTCGGCTGCTGCCGGGTATCAGGTGGAAGGAGATTTATATCCTTTGTTGGTGCCGGGATCGCGTCTGCCTGTGGGGAGCCGGTGCTGTGTCTCACTGCGACTCCAGGGGAGAAGGCAGAACTTGGGCCCTCGCCCCGGCACGTGGGCTGAGCTGGAGGCAACCGGAGGGCCGGCGCGCTTGCAGGAACAATTGTAAACACCTTTGATACAGATGGTACCGTCCACTTTTACTGATTAGGAAAACTTCGCTATTAGTGGGTGCAAAGTCCATTTCAGGTGTAATGGGAGGACCGAGCGCACTCATGGGAAGAAGCCTTGTTTGGTTTTCGTCTGCTTTCTTATCCCCTTTCCTCAGTTTTGTGGCTGGAGACATGATTTATTGCAGCCATCCGTCTCGGGGGCTCATCCATCACACCCCGGTTGCTAGGAGATTGTGGCAGCAGCTGTTTGCTCTGAATCAGACAGAAAAGTTGTCAATCATCAAAGGCAGGTGAATAGCATTAGAAACACGCTATTGTCAGACGGAATAATTAATCAGAGGGAGAAAAGATAATTAAAAAGATATGACCCTTGCAAGTACTTGCTCTGGGTTGCCTGGAAAAAAGAAAGAAAGAGAGAAAGAAAAACTGCCTGGTCTTTTCTAGACACTTAAGCAGCCGAGGGCTGATAAAATATGCACTCTGCAGGGCTTAGTTTTTAATTAATTGAAAAAGGTTCAACATTCAAAGACGATGCTGGAGAAAAGTCCGATTATGAGCAGAAGTAATATTTATTGTTTGCGTGAAGGGCTTGACACAGAGTTCTAACTTTCCGCCACAAATCTGCCGCATTCCTGCTGGAGGAGGCACAGGCTGGGTCCTCAGGTGGCCACGGCAGCCCCGCAGCTGTGCCCCGGCTCCCCTGGCTGCTGCACAGGTGACTCAGGAGAGCCTGGAGCGGCCTCTGCTCCCCGGACCCCATGCCTGGCTGCCCACAGCGGTGCTGGGTCTGGAACACTGAATCCCTTGGATAACAAGAACTTGTTTTTAAAATAAAGGTGGGAGGCTTGAAAAGCACACCATGAAGCCCACCTTCAGTGTCCATGGAGAGCTCTGGCTCTACCTTCGCCCACCTGAGGTCGTGCTCTAATGGAACATGCTCTGGGTCCCAAGGGACGATCTCCAGTACATCTTGATGTGGCTCCATGAAGCGCATCCAGATTTCGTAACCTGAGGTCACTTTCTGAACAGACCCAGAAATAATTTTGGGTCTCAAAAATATTCATAGATTAGGAACTTCATCCTTGCCTTTTCTGAAGCTAAAATGTCCTGGAGAAATTGGAAACCGTATTAAAGACGAGATAGAAAGTAGCATATCTGGAGTCGCTTTTACGTTAAATGTGCTACGAGCCCTGAACAGATTGACTCTTTTACTTCTGGATACTATACTTGGTTTTCACACCATCCCCTTCCCAGAGAGTAGCAGGGCTCCTAGAGTCAGCAGGGGACGAAAGGCCTGGGCCCTAGGATTCAGAGGAAGGCAGGGAGGAATGCTTTTCGGGGTTGGGACAGTGTTCCCAGGGCGCACCAGGTCAGGACTCCGGGAACTCCACCCCTCGGCTCCGTGTACCCGGCAGTGCTGGGGACTCATCGCTGAGCATCCCAGGGGAGTCCTGGGGTGGCGTCTCAGGTGTGACGTCCGCTTCTCCATATTGCGCTAGGAGCCCGCGAGGGGTGAGAGAGAGAAAGATGGAGAGATACCCAGATAAGAAAAGGCACCTGCCTGGCTTTGGAGCCCTCCCGAGGTCTCCCCTGGCTGGGTGGCTGGAGCAGGTGTTCTTATTCAAAACCTGACCTCTAGGAAATGGACAACTTGGACTTCAAGTTACTTCTTGGGCCCCTGAGTATCCCCTTTTGAGCTCTTGGTCTGACTGGGGTCCTGACTACATAGCGGTTGTTACGGCTGTCGCTGAGGTTCCACGTTCCCTCGGGCAATGCCTGTTCTTGACGTGCACGGGGCTTGCTGAAGCCCAGTGAGTCCACGGATGCCTGCCTGGGCCCTGAGACCTCCAGTGAGGTGGCTTGGGGAGCGCGAGTGGTCAGGAGGCCTTCTTGTTCCCTGTGCGAATGGGCTGTTTGGATGTGGGCAGTGAGGGCAGTTAATCTGCCCTTTCCAAATAATCACCAAGAAAGATGCTGCCCAATGTTAGCCGATGCAGTTCCAAAATGTGGCAGCCCCTTGGAGAAGGTAGGTTTATGAATTCGCATAAAACACCCACCATTAGTGCTGCTGCAGTCAGATTGAAACTTGCTTCCTCTTAGAAAATCAAGGAAGAAAGGCCCAACCTTTAAGTACTGAGAAGTTCGTGTGCACCGTTTTTCTGGAGCTGTGTCTGGGGTCTCCTGCTCACTGTTTTCCGAGGCGTCTGTTCGAGTGACTCACACCACAACTGGGAGACAGGGAGAGGGAGCGCCGGTTGGTTACTTTTTATAGGAGGTTTTGGTTCTGAAAGTGCACATTTGGCCAAAATTTCGGCATCTCTGTCCCCGGATTATTGTTTCTTTGACAAGGGAGGTGGAATAAACACAGGGGTATGCCAGAGGAGAGCCACCACGTTCGAGGTCATACATTAGCACAAGGACCCCGTGTCAGCTTGATGTCTGAGCGCCTTATCTTGGAGTTCCGCGAGACAGGGTTACCTGGAAGTCGTTTTGGGTTTTCCTCTTCGGCAACCATACTGAAAGCATGTGTGGCCCCTGCCCAGCTGGCTTTGCCTGGAGCCTAGGATAAGATAGATACAAGGAAAGCACAAATTAACCACGATGGATACAAAGGACACAAATTAACCACAATAGATACAAAGGACACAAATTAGCCAGGGTGACTCCCTGTAGGTAAAGATATCCTGAAACAAGACCTAAGATACAATTGTTTCGACTCTTCTCTCTAAGGAAAGCTTTTGAGGGGGGGAGATGCACACTTGGGAGAAGCGAGGATGGGGCTCCCCATGGTTTTCACTGGGTGGAATGGTCCCCCTTCTGGGCCTTTAGGAAAATGTCTCCTTCATATGTGTTAGGCGGCTGTACTCACTGGTGTAACATAGGAGGCTGCCGCGGCACTGTTCCCCTCCTGTGGAACACACTAAGGCGCCATGGACCCTGTGCCGTGTGACTGCGCCTCCTACTGGGTGGTGAGGTGAGTGCACAGGGGGAGCCTGCGGCCAGCTGGGCAGCGGGGAACCAGTAAAACACCAGTGAGCTCTTGGCTCCCCGAGCCGTGCGCCAGCTTGCTCACACCGGGCGCTGGGGTGCAGACTGCCTCATGGGGGGGAGGGGGCGTGGAGAAGGGTATTTGGAAACACATACATGCGTTCCCTGCGAAGGGGCGAAGTATTTAACATCTCTCTAAGGAAAACACCTTTCGTTACTTGACGTGTTCTGTGGTAATGATTTTTCAGTTCAACAAACAAGTACTTCCTAGCGCGCAGGCGGGGCCCGGCGGAGGTGGATGCAGGGCCGTTTTCAGCAGGACGCGCGGGCCAAGGCTAAAGGGAGCCCGGGCTACGGGTGGCCCGTGCCCGCCCCCTGTGTTGCCCTCACAGGACACACGGCCTGCGGCCTGCCCCGCGCCGTGGGCTCGGGTTGGGAGGTCGGCAAGGTTGTTTCTGTTGTTGCTTTCGCTGCAGACAGCGCTGTGTGGTACTCACTTGCTGATTTGATGTGGATTTTTCTCTTCATGCCAGGAGTTTGGCTGAAGATTGGCTGTTCAAATGGACCGTTTAGGTGACAAATGATGTCGAGGGAGCAGAGCCCTTTGTGCGGGGTGGTGGGCTGCCTCCCTCCCCTGCCCCAGCCGCGGGCTCCTGGCTCTCCAGGGGGTGGAGGGGATGAGTGAGCTCTATACGAAGCCCTACCTGTGGCGCCAGCTCCCAGGGACTCCCGAGTGTGACCTCTCTCCTATTGATTTTGCCCGTCTCTTCTCCTATGGGATCAGTGTGTCAGCCAATCTAATTGCCATCCTGGCCCACTATGGCCTTTTTTGTGCTTTACCTTACATTCGTATCATGGTGTCCATAAAATTAGAAATAGAGAGCCTTGGCACGTTTTCGTAATCCCAGAAGTCTGTCCTCTACCATGGGGATCCCCCCAAATTGAGCATGAGTACCGATGGGTGATGACTTCATGCAAAGTTTTTTATTGACCTTAGTTCCCCAATACAGCCAATGATCTCAGTGTGGCAGCCCCAAATTACTCCCGACTGTGGGTAATCTGTCATCATCACCCCCAAAATGTGGCCTCAGTTAACGTCCCACGAGGACAGAGATCAGTAAGCGAGGATCGCCTTCAGCTCCCAGGGCCCCCGTGGCCGGCTGCCCTGCCCGTGGGCCACAGCAGTTGATGTGTCTACATTCCAGGTATGGAGCAGGTGGGCTGCCGGGGTCGTGGCAGAGCTCGTGGGAGCAGCGTTCCGGCCTGTTTCTCTGTAATCAGCTACAGAGCAGCTCGTGAAATTTCAGGTGAAATAATGAAGTCTGACGACTATGCTGTCGGGAGGCGGGCGCACGGCACCTCGCTGACCGTGGAGGAAGGGGGGCCGAGCCAGTGTTCGGCCGTGGAGCTAGGGCATGCAAAGGCCTGGTCGTGGACAGAGGACTTTGCCCTCCAGCAGCGACTGAGCGTCTTTGTGAAGGGAAGCCTTTGCTTTGGAGACCCAGCTACAATGGGACAAGTGAGAGGAGGGGAGGTGCTTCTTCATGGCCTTACCTCCTGGGCACCCCTGCCCCGGCCACCCCGTGCTGGGAGGCGCGTCTGGCAGCTGGGGCCCAGCCATACTCCTTAGAAACTGCCTCCCTCCTGCGAGGCACAGCGTCCTCCGGGCTGGAAATGTAAAATGGACGACCTATTAAAATCAATAGACTGTCAGGGCTGGGCTGGACAGCTTTGACACTCTGGTAGGTGGCAATTGGTGGACACAGCCCCCAGAGCGGCTGGCTGCGGTGACAGGGCCAGCACTGCCACTGGCCTGCGCTGTGTGGCGTCCTCCCGCGGTGCTGACCGAGCGCATCTCCTTGCTCTGGCCCCGCCCGGCCAGTAGAGAGCAGACCGCGTTCCTCAGCACGGTTTTAGCCACATCCCCTGGGAATGTGATCCCGTGAGGTTTTGGTGCCTGTATGGATGCAGATTAATTTAAAAAGACAATTCACGACAGATGTGAAGTATCAGTGACAAAGACAAAAAATGATAAATCGGCTATTGCAAGCTGTGAAAGAAAATTAATGCCCCCTTTTAATTCGTCAGTGCACCAAAAATAGGTAATAAATTGCTTACTATGGAAATTCTTTACAGACAAGTGTCCGAAAGTTCCAGGACAGGTGAGCTGGCTGTGACTCTGCACAAGTTTCCTGCCTCCAATGCTTGATTCAGCTGCAAGGTCTCCTAGGGCAGGTGGGGACACAGCCGAGTTTCTCTCCTGGAGTCCTGGGAGGGAGGAGGGGCTCTTTGGGGGTTCTGGACTCTGCTGTTGGGGGAGCGGCTCCAGGGTAGAGCCAGGCTTCAGGAGGCCAGTCTCCGCCTTTCCCACGGTCCTCCCTCCCATGGTGGGACATGTCTGTCCATACCAGTGGGACCGGCAGGAGATCCCTGCTGCACAGGCCACCCTCTCCAGACAGAGCCATGTCTCTGCCAACAGGAACCCCTGGGAAAATGTGTCCCTGAGCCCCAGCTGTGTCCTGGCCACCCTCCCACCTGGGCTGCTTCAGGACTGATAGGAGTTTTTTTTCTCAGTTTAAATGGGACTTGACTACCTGTTTAAAGTCTCATTGATGTTTTGGGTCCAAGGGGACAGGGACCACACAACGTGTCAGCAACCCTCATTTGTTGCCCCATCCCTCCCCCCCGGTGATACTTAGGGTGGGAGGTGTGGGGGTGTAGAAAGTGGAGCTGGAGGATGTGGATGCTGCGGCCTTGGACAGGGCAGGGACGCAGGCTGCAGAGGCCTCGGCCCGCAGCCCCCCACCGGCTCCGGGAGACCGAAGGTGGGCGGGGCGAGGGCGTGAGGTCCACTCGTAACAGCTGCTGATTTTTGTGAGTTTTATTTTTTGTCCTCAACTTTGAGACTGGCGTGGAAGGCAGAGCTGTTAGAGAGAAGCCCAGCTCCCGGGATCACAAAGCAGCTTCTATGACTGAAACTCCCGACCCTCTCTGAGAGGAAACGGAGGAGGGACCGTGTGAGGAAAGCGGGAAAAGCTGACACTGCAGTTTCTGTGACCGTGCGGCCTGGGCTGGGCCCGAGGAGCCGGCTCTCGGGGACTTTCACTTTCCCCCTCCCAGCTGTGCCCCTGCCCCTTCTCCGTGGGACCGAGGAGAGCTTCCTGCCGCGGAGCCAGGAGCAGCCTGGTCTGTCCTCAGCTGGCTGCGGGCTGGCCGCCCACGGCTGGGGTGTTCGCCCCCAACCCGTCCTCCCGCTAGGGGGGCTGTGGAGCCCAGTGGGAGGGGCACGGGGCTCCGCAGCTGGTGGCCCTGCCACCCTCCCTGCCCCGAATGCACCCCAGGCGCGGTCCCCACCGTGTCCCCTGGACTTTCCGCCTGGGCACCAGCCTTTAGCCCAGGTAAGCAAACCACCAGGGACCACGGGTCGTTCACCTTCAGCTCTCCAGAGGGGCATCTAAAGCCATCTAGTGGTGACCTGGGACTAGCAGCCCCTTCGTTTACACCGGTTAAAGATCATTTTATTGCTTAGTACTTGAGGTGTTGGTAGCAGGTCCCCGGTTTCACGGGTGTGAAATGAGGGCCGAGACTGCGACCAAAAGCAGCGGGGCCTTGCCTCTGGCGACTAAGCAAGCGCCGGCGCAGGCAGCCCCGAGCCGCCTGGGGGCCCACCGTCCCCCGCCCCTCCCGCGCTCCGCGAGGCTGCTTGCGGTGGTGATGGAAACGTGGCCCAGCTCTGCACGGAGCAGACCGACAGCTTCCCACCTTCATCTCAGCGCTGAAATCACCGTTGTCTCTTATTTCTTGCTCTGAGCTTGCGTGACCCAGCCAAGAAGTAATTACACAATTAGGGATGACAAAGTAGTTCCCGTAACTCTCCTGTCCCCTAAGCTTGAGTGGTGTACTTAGTTCCACACCTTCTTCGGACAACAGAGGCCATTGTCAATACAATGCATTTGCCCACAGGTCAGGAGTCCTGTACCACTGAAGGCTGAGGCAGGGCTGCTTACCTCTGTAAATGTGGCTCTTTGAAGTTCACAAGTACCCATGCGGGGAGCTGACGTGCCCCATAGGAACTTGACCAGCGGGTGTCACAGGTGAGGTTGGAGAGCAGTGACTGGGAGCCAGTCCCGCTGAGAGGACAGCTGCTGCAGAGGCCCAGAGGGTGTGCAGGCCCACGGCAGTGTTGATCGGGAAGGCTGCCCCTCGAGAGCTGTCTCCACGGCTGCGGTGTCACATAATTCTTTATTCTTAAATCAAAAGACCTGCACACGTATATGGTATTGTAATTGTTACTGATTTAAAATATCATCTCCCATTTGGAGGCTTATATACCATGTAGACCTGATCCTTACACAAAGAAGAAGAAAAAAAGTCTCCCTTTTTATTTGCTATTGAATGCAAAAGGAGAGAGCCACTTTCTTCTGCTCAAGACCTAATACTTTGCTTTACCTGGCCTTCCTGGAGGAAGACATCTCAGACCTTCTGCTTCAGTATCGACTAACCTCGCACACAGCCTGAGGCAGTGTGGCCAGACTGGGAGGTGTCTGCAGGCTGGGAGGGACCTGAAGCCACTTGGCCCGTGCAGTTCTTCAGCCCGGCCAGCCTTTCAAGCCGGCTCCGGCCTGGCGGAGGCCGGGTGGCCCGCAGGCCCGCTGCCTCACAGCTGACGGCGAGTGCGCACCCAGGGCTTCCCGCGCAGGCAGGAGCTGCTGGAGCACCAGGGTCTTTCCTGGAGGCCGACGGAACATGTTGCCTGCGTGTGAGTTTACCGTCTCCCCCTTCACAGGACATTTGGTGCCAGGTAGGCCTGGACAAAGGAATTCTCCCGGGGTCCTGGGTGAAAGTTATATTTCTTCTGGCAGAGTTTATAGCAACGTTTTTCTTAATTATTCTTGAGGTTTTGCCCATTATACCATTAGCTTCTTCAGAGGACAGAGACAAATAGCCAGTATCCACAAGAACAGAGTGTGAACTGAAGGCGCTTAATTATTGATGTCTCAGGAGCTAAAGGTCTGCGGTGAGCGCGTCAGACCTCTGGCCTGACAGCAGACGTGCTGGTTTCAGAGGCAGCCGGAGACGCCGCCTGTGAACCTGGAGGGAGACTGTCCCACAGACGGGAGCCTGTGGCTGTGCATTTTCTCGTGTGTTCCCCCGTATAACTAGTTTCACTTGCATGTGGATTTGGAGGCTTAGGTAACATGCAGGGTGTTGTTTTCAGCCATGTGGGGAGACAACCATCGCTGGCAGACTACTGTCCTTAAGTAAAATCCCGCCTTAGTCACATACATGTTGTGTGTATTTAGGTGCATGAATATGTGCACATGTCTCCAATATGTGTCTGTTTGTGTACAGTACCTGTGTGTCCAGCCTGGCGTCAATGTTTCCACAGTCTTGTTCTTACCAAAGGGGTTTTCCAAAGTGAGCCTCATGCCTGTTTTTGAGCAGAATAACCAGAAAGCTCCCAAGTTACACCCTTGCCCTCTTGTTAGCTATCAGATCTGTTCCATGTGTAGGAAGGTAAGGACTCCAGGTGTTTATCTTGACATGTAGATAGAACTCATCGCATTTTCAATTATCCCAATTTTTTATTTTACTGTCTCTAAAGTGTAGAGTATGATTGCCAGGGTTTAAAAGATAAATGGAAATCTTTTGCTGTTGGGCAAACAGGCACCGATAACCTGTAGGCCCAGACTCTAGAACCTCAGGTTTCAGGTGTCAGAAAAGAAGGGAATTTTATAGTGACACTAAATGTTTTTGTGGAATCCAGTTGACTTTTGAACAGCAGGAGGGTGAGAGGGGCTGGCCCCCCGTGCACTTGAAAATTTGCTTATAATGTTTGACTCCCCAAAACTTACCTGCTTATAGTTGACCCTAAAGCAGATGTGTTAATCAGCTGTTACAATAACGTAAGCAGTTGATTGACACATTCTGAGTGTTACATGTTATGTCCTGTGCTCTTACAATAAGTAAGCTCAAGAAAAGAAACCTTTACTGAGGAAATCATAAGAAGAAAATACGTTTGCGTCACTGTCTGCACTCACTGAATGCGTCCCCCAGAAGTGGGCCCACGCGGTTCAAGCATGTGTTCAAGGCTGAGCTGCATTTCTCTGAATGTGTGGCCTGCAGTGCCGTTCGCCATGGTCATGATAATTATAGTTTTTTCTTATGGTTTTTTACCGATTTGCCTTTGTTTTCTCACAGTGTAAACTGACGTCCCAGTTCTCCCCCATAAAAAGGACTGGTGGGATTCCCTGTGTCAGGAAGAATTTGTGTTGCAAGATAGCAAGTTTCCATAGGGAAAAAAGCTCCGAGGCCCCTATTCGAAGGAAGGGTCCCTAATCTTTCCTGCATGAACCCTGTGCAGTCGGGTGAGGTTCATGATGCCTTCTCACCGCAGTGTTCTCGAAGGCGTATGCCATTTCCGTAAGAAACAGAACCCTCTGCTTTCGGCAGCCTGTGTGCTGGGGGGAGTGGGTGGGCTGTCGCTTCCCCAGGGCTCCTCCAGCCGTGTTCCTCGGGTGGGGCGTGTGTGCACTGGTCTGTATGGCATGGGGTTCCCATCGGAACCCAAGGCTGCCTGAGATTCTGGGAGGTTATTTATTTGAAGTTACACAGATGTTTGTGGAAGGGAGACTGAGACATGGGCACTTGGAGCGCACAGCTGACCCTGTGCAGAGGGCCACCTGTCCTTAATGTGCTCCATGTGCTCTCTTGTCCCCAACAGCAACAAGCATGCTTCCCTCTGTGACTCTTCCTTGGAAATTAAATAATGAGTCTCCATAAGATACTTGCTCACAGCCCAAAGCTGCATATCCACGAGAAAGTGACTTAGAGGGAAGTATCATGAGAGGTAAGCTCCACTCTCACTCTGAAGGCGCCAAGCGTTCGGGTGTGCACACACACACACATGCCATGCAAGCACACACATGCACACTCATGCATGCATATGCACATGCACACACATGCACACCTGCACATCATGCACATACAGACACAAGCACACTCACATGCACACATGCATGCACATGCACACACCTGCACACCTTCACACCATGCATGCACATGCACAAATGCAGGGCTACTTGACAGGAGCTAGAGATACAGAGCCCTGAAAGGTTTGACGATAGCTTCCCCTCATGAAACTAAATGCATTTAAATTTTTTTAAATTAAAAAATAAAATAATAATGCACATAATACAAAACCCAAGTGGACCAAAGGGCAAACCATGAGAAGAGAGTTCCCCTCCCTCGGGCAAGTGCTGTTACCGTTTTGTGATATATCCACCTGCACATTTAATGTCCTAAATCCACATACACTGCCTTTCTGTTTACAATTAAAAATATAGCTTAGATATCTTCAATTTACTTTGACAAGTATCCAAAAATTAAGATACATGGTTGGATGAATAGACACATTCGTGATAATGCAAGTAAAAACCACGTTAAAGTGAGGTCTTGGGGGTGGGTGGTTGCTCTTTGTGTGCAGGTTCCCAGGAGAGCGGTGGCAGGAGAATCCTCTCTGAGCACCTTGTGTCACGCCTCTTACAGCCTCAGTTACCGTGTGCACTGCGCTGTGCAGAGCTGCCTCCTGCTTTTCCAGGGTGGCCTGTTTCTCAATGAACACGTTCCCTCTGGATGGACATCTGGCTGCTGCTGGTGTCTTTTTTTCAAGCAATGCCACACCCCTCCGCTCACATCTGCGTACAGTGGCACCCTCCGCATGCCTCTGTGGGAACAGTGCTAAAAGCAGGATTGTCAGCTGAGGTACATTCAGTTAACAAAATGATAAATACCAAATTTGTCTCCATAAAGACTGTGGGCCTGAGCCCTCCGGCAGTGGTGTGGGCGTGTGGCCGTGACGTCGATGGTGGTCAGAGCTCAAGGGACAGGCCTTGCAGTCAGCAGCCTTCCGCTGCTGAGCATCTGAGCAAGGATGGGATGGGAAAGGTCAGGGATCCTCATGTTAATCTCAGACTCTTTGGCTTTTTTAATTTAAATCTCTGGATGACAAAGCAGGTGTGACATTCCTAGGACAGAGCCCTTTAGATTCCGCTGGCCTGACAGCTTCGTTGGGTGGAGAGGAAGCTGAGGCCAGACAAGATCAGCCCCCATTCCATGGTCACTTCCTGACGGAGCCTGGCTCAGGCCCGGAGTCTCGAACCTGGCTCTCTTTGGCTGTTGGGAGACCGCACAGTGGGCACCCCAGGACCTGGGGTGCTCATGGAGCCCGGTGGCCGGGCACAGAGGCGTCACCGACTGATCTGTGTTTAGCCCCGCAGTGTTGAGCAGAGGTGGCCGGCTGTGGCATGCAGCTCCTGACATAATGACTGTAGAACGCTGAAAATGTCCTTTTGGGTTTTGGCTGAATAATATTTAAGGGTTTTGAAACAGTGACTTAATTGTGTTTTTATGTAATTGATGGCGTTGTAGTGAACGTACTGAGACACTGCATCAGCATTTTTCTAACTGTTCCTTGGAGAAAAACATGCTCCTATGAAAATGGTTTCTTCACTTTCCACTCATGGAGTTGAAACGAAAACAACGCTGTGCTTCCCTGGAACCGCAGTGCCCAGAGATGCTCTAATTCTAGAGTGTTTTCCCCTCTGGGTGTGGCCTGAATAATGCCAGGCTACCTCGCCTTTGAAGTTGGGTCATCCCTTATTTTGGAAGCAACGCAGGGCATGGAGTGGCCGATCGTGTCAGGAAGTTGGTGCAGAGCCCTGTGTGTGCAGATTTTGTGCCAGTCCTGTATCCCCATCGGTTGGCTGCAACGGGCCAAATGAGGCCTGAGCGTCCCAGCCTGTCACCCCTGCTGTGGTCCCTTCTGCTCGGGCCCCTGCCTCTGCTCACGGCTTTGGGATTGGAAGGTGCTCGAAGGAGAAGCTTGCTACTCAGGAATAGCTCCCATTCCCAGAAGTTGTGTGTGACCTTGAGGCCCTCATAATTTTATGTTGGCATCAGAGAAATCAGGGCAATTAAATCCTATTAGTTTTCCTAGTCTTCTCACTATTGTTTATATGGGGTGGGGGGCTACAATTCAAAGCAACAGTAAGAATTAATTTTGGTCCAAAATCTTGCTACTTTGTGATTTTGTTCTGAAGAGTCAAGCTGTGAACGTTGAAAACGTGAACAGGCGCACCTGGCCGGGTGGCTCCGTCGGGCGGAGCGCTGTCCCATACGTCAAACGGTGTCGGGCTCGGTCCCTGCGTGGGGCGTGTGTAGGCAACTGACGGATGCTCCTCTCTCACATCGATGCCCCCTTCTCTCTCTAAAACCAACGAAGCGTATCCATGGGTGAGGACACACAATTTTCAAGCAGTTGCTTTCTAATTATAGAAAACTCTCAGGAACTCACAGGTTTGCTCAATTAAAAAATAATAGTAATGCTTCAGAAGCGCCCTGGCTGCCGTCCTGGTGGCACAGCCGCCGTGTGCCGCTCTGTGAGCCGGTGCTTGAGGGGTGTGCGCAGACCCTGGGGGTGCAGGCAGCCAGCCTCAGGTCGTGGCCTCAGCGACGCTTCTCTCCTGCCATGTTTGGTTGTGATGTCCCCGTGACGGTGGCCACTCCTGCACTCCATGGGGACCTCACCCAGAGAAGAATGTGCAGCACCCCCTGGGGCGGGGGGCCCAGCGGCTGCCTTCGCCGTCGGGGAGAAAGCTTTCCAGTGCGCGGCAGTGTGGGAAGGCGGGTGGGCCGCCGTTCTCGGCAGGAACCACGCGTGGCCGGGCGTGGCCGGGCTCTGCCTGTGGTCTCGGCGCGGGCCTTTCTCAGGGTGCCTCGTGAATATCCTGATGTGAACGCCCTGCAGTTCGTTAGCCGGCTGTGCGTGCTGAGACGACTTTAATCTGGTGCTCCCACTTCATAGAGTTCTTCGACATTCGGTCCTTGTAGAGGTGAAAACAAAAACCACAACAAAAATCAGAACAAAAGAGTATGGAAGAAAACTGTGCATTGACAGGATAATACTTTCTCTTTTTACTTAAATGCCAAGCTCATGTGTCTTGATGTCTGAAATAAATTCAATTTTTTATAATTAAACTTATTTACAGGAGTTCATCATTGAATCATAACAGTTTTTTCTAATTTGTAAAACACTCCTATCGTTGAATAGTAAGGATTGCCCAATGCCTGCGACAGGCTCACGGCTCTGCTGTCCTCCGTGGGCTCACGTGGTGGACACTGGTGGACAGGTCCGGGCTGAGGTGGGCAGTGCCCTCCCAGCAGGCAGAGGAAGACTGGCCTTTGGCATTGGGAATGCTGAACAGGCACCCCTCTGCGACTGTCTCAGCATCTGCCAGCAAAAGATGTGTTTAAAACCATTTCCATGGGAAAGGTGCCCTCAACCCAGTGTTGTGTGCAAAACGCAGGTCACAGACCCAGCACCGGCCCCACACGCCCATGCACGTGTTGTAACAGGAAAAGGGAATTTGTACCTCAAACCCCAAATTCTCTTTCTTTGTCTTTGCCTTTTCTTCTTTGTTTTCCAAATTTTCAGCAATGGGCACTGTCACTAACCCTGACACCCGGTGTTGGTGGTTCACCTGTGAGAGGCCCTTGTGGCTGGGCCGAAGAAAACAAGTCGTTTCATTCATTCATTCTTTCGCAATTCCTTCTCACCGCCTTTTGCCTGGCCTCAACCCGAACTCTCTCTTACACACACACTCACGCACCCTGGGGGGAAGCGGCACTTTCCACACTGGGGGGCTGTGCCCGTGGGGCGATGGGAGGGTGCAGAGTCCACACTAGATGCTGACCTGGCTGCCTCACCTGGACTTTGTGGGGTTGGAGTGTTTTATGCAGTCTCCCGGCACGAGTGGATTTCAAAGCAGCTCTAAGCAGAGCCCAAGGCTACAAATCAAGCTTAGTTCAGGTAACCAGACGTGTGCTCACTGAGAGAGGCGTCTTTGGGGCGTTTCCGTGATGACCCGTTTGGGGATCCCAGGGCGCGCCCGAGGGGTGCCGTGAGGTGTCGAGGTGGAGCTAGGCCATGGGACCCATGAGCGGCGTCCAGCCCTGCCCGTCTCCAGGTCACCACCATCACCACCTGTGTCTGGGGTGCAGTGTTCGGTGGGGTCAGAGGATTCCCTTAGATACGGGGAGCTGGGAGGGGCGGGGAGGCCTATGGGGAAAGCGGTGAAGCACCGTATGTTGCTTGTACGTTTTCACTCTCATCTTCACCACCAGCGCCCTGTTACATTCTGTGTGTGTTGAAAAGTGCAAGACACACACATTGACACTTGCTAAGGTGTGATTTTGACATCTTGGGGTAGACAGTCACCTCTTGGAGGCTGCAGCACAGGCTGCCTGTCTTACCGCCGGCTCGCAGCACCTCAGCACAGCCCTTAGGGGAGCGAACCGTCTCTTTCTCCGTCACTCCGCCGAGTTCGACCCTGCTCTGGGCTCAGTAACATCCTGCAACCAGAGATAAAAATGTTCCCCAAAGCCCCATGAACTCCCAGGCCTGCAGCTGAACCCATTTCTGCTTGGTCTAGAGCACCAAGGGCCAGGGAGGCAGTGTCTAAGGCCGCCCTGCAACCAGGCTCTCCTTAGCGATGTCTACACCTGCCCATGTTTTATCGCAACGCCCTGCAAAGGTCAGGGAGCAGCCTGGTTACGCAGGTCATCCTGAGCAGGTGCCCCTTCCCCAGAAGGGCAAGTGAAGAATCTGTAGCTCCAACCCAAAAATAACTGCAGATCC
Source organism: Miniopterus natalensis (assembly GCF_054644295.1). Lineage (NCBI taxonomy): Eukaryota > Metazoa > Chordata > Mammalia > Chiroptera > Miniopteridae > Miniopterus > Miniopterus natalensis. The sequence continues at coordinate 2,896,494 of NC_142098.1, forward strand.
TGTCCTTGGTGGGGGACCCAGAACAGATCTGTAACACCACCCGTCGGCTCTCAGAGAGACATTTTTTGCCTGGCCCATCTTATTTCTTTTAAGATTAAATAATATTCACACAAGGGAATATTACAGAGCAGCAAAAAGGAAGGAACACAAGCCACATGCAACAGTGGATGATCTTAGAAACACAGCAGGGGGAAGAAGAGAGCCCAAGCGACGCACATGGCGGCGGTCGGTTCTGGGGAACTCGAGCGTGAACGTGAACCGGGCCGCCTGGGCCCTGCTGTGACACACAGGAGGCCCGCTGAGGGGGCCCTGTGGCGGTGCTGTGGTTCGCTTTCGTGATTTGGTTTGTCATTATGTGGATCTATCACAGTCTAAATGACACGAACTTCGGTGTGTATCAAATCTCCCAGGAGAAAGTGGTTCTGGGCGTGGCCTTGCTCTGAATGACGACTCTTGAGCCCACTGTCACAGTGATGTTTTAGTTTGGGGAGATTCAATAAGAAGCTATTACTTCTATCAGCCGTTTATTTTGAAAAGAATTATGAACCAAAGGGCTGTCGCCGCTGTCTCTGGGGCTGCCTCCAAGCTGCCTCGGTGTCATCACGTCACGGTCCTCCCCACGCGACTCAGCGTATTCTTCAGCCTTTCCAGTGACGGTTGTGCTTTTGAAGGTGAGAAAGTGCTTTGTTGTGACTGTTGTCATTCTGGCCACCGCCCCTCGCCCAAGTTCTCTGAGCGGAAGCGCTTTCCCTGTCTGGCGGTGCTGGGCGCCTGAGTGCCTGCCGGTGTGTCCCCGCAGGACATTGGTGTCTGCAGTGGCTCAGGTGACAGCCCAGGCGCAGAGCTGGGCTCTGCGTTACCCTGTGTGCTCATGCTGGGCTTCAGACATCTCGCTTCTCAATGTGGTTTAATTGTTTGTGTCACTGAATGATTTTCATATGTGTTCACATATATTTTTAATTCCTAATGAAATCTCTAAAAATTTTATTGGAAACAGTGATTTGTGT